>NC_054712.1:57428680-57430762 GCF_016097555.1 Gigantopelta aegis | reverse complement strand
AACCTTCCTACTTTCAAAACCCTCCATAAGTATTCCTTTCATAAAAAAAACCCTCACATTAACCTCCCTACGTTCTAAGATCCTCCAATGGTTTTCCTTTGATAAAAACCTCACATAAATAGATATTATTATACAAGCTAGTGTGTTGTACTGATTTTATTAAATAAGTGTCAGACTTTTTGTATAGCCCGAGCGAGAGCAATACATAAATCCTGACAGCAGTAAAATCAGTATGTGAGTGTAATAATTTCTTTATTACCTATATTATTAGAATTGTGTTTGTTTTTTATGAATAACAAGGGCCATTCCAAAATGTTTCACCCATAACTAGAAGGAGACAATGAAATGACATCATATTTCACATGCAAAGTCTGAGCTAGGACAGGGGACTGCCCCACCCCCTGCTAAAACACTGCATATGGACCGGAGTACATGTACATGTAGGTCTTATTGTTTTAGTGTGCAGTCCACCTGAAAATGCATGTGATTGCAAATCATATACAAGAACGTAAGGTGCATACTCCAAAATGTTTATTCTGAGTCAAACCCATAAACGCTAACCCTAACCTTAATGTTTGAACTGGAAATCATATTTTTGGGTACAAAATGAAATTTTAAAAGAATATTTTATGCCCGGAACGTATGATTGCTATCATGATCTTGTTCTTGTGGTGAGCACATGATTGTTGCACATGTAACTTGAATAACCATGTGGCCAGCAGGTTTCTTCTCTCATTCTCTGTACTGGCTGGATCTCTTTTTTTTTCAAATTACCATACACCTAACAGGCTAAGTGCTGATTAAATCATGTGATGAATGATGAAGAGTAAACAAAAACTTGTATATTTTGAAAATATTTTCCTTGGTAGTTCTTCAAGGTGTATGCGAAGATGCACGTAGTGTGTTAGTGGCAGTTGTTGCAGTCCGGGTGACACTTGGCACCATTTACACGACACTGACACCCTCCACTTGTATCTCCTTCACCCTGAAAATACATAATATTTATCTTTTTATCGGAAATACAATACAAACAAGAACGGGCAGGAAAACCTACATGTATAGACGACACTGATAACACGTATAAAGCCAAAATATAACATGTATTAAAATCCCTGATCCTAATTCCTCATTTACAGGTATAGTTTCTGCCAGAGAGTAAAACAGGTATGGTGCCATACCCAAAATTTGTTGCAGATATTTGTTTTTTTAAGTTAACCTTTTGACAAACTTAATTACTCTTATCATTACTGTATGATTTTCTTCACCCTAGTTGGTGGGCCCATTGGGCTATTTCTCACTCCAGCCTGTGCACCACGACTGGTATATCAAAGGATTTGGTATGTGCTATCCTGTCTGTAGGATGGTGCATATAAAAGATCCCTTGCTGCTAATCGAAAAAGAATAGCCCATGAAGGGGCGGCAGCGGGTTTCCTCTCTATTTCTGTGTGGTCCTTAACCATATGTACCATAAATAAAATGTGTTGAGTGCATCGTTAAATAAAACATTTCCTTCTTAACCCTAACCTTAAACTGAACTATTTTCTTTCTGGGGGAGGCCCGCCCCATACCCCCTGTTGACTGTTGTTGCACTGAATTCCATAGTGCCATACACAAAATGTTCTTTCTGGCAGAAACACTGATAGGTATAGTACATTTTGAGGGAGGGGGATCTAGCTCAGTGGATAGAGTGCCAACATGATGTTTTTTGGCTGTAGGATCGAATCCCTCTTGTGCACCCATTCTCTGACTATTTGTTTTTCACCATCACAGGCAGTGTCCCATGTCTGGTTTATCAAAGGCTGTGGTATGTGCTGTTCTGTCTATAGGGAAGTGTTTATAAAAGATCCCTTGCTGTTAATGGAAAAATGTTGTGAGTTTCCTCTAAACAACAAGTCAGAATTACCAAATGTTTGACATCCAATAGTCGATTAATGGAAAAATGTTGCAAGTTTCCTCTAAACAACAAGTCAGAATTACCAAATGTTTGACATCCAATAGTCGATTAATAAGCCAATGTGCTCTAGCAGTGTCGTTAAACAAAACAAAATGCATTTGGAGCTAATACAAAAATCAGAATCAGTA
>NC_054712.1:57291180-57426180 GCF_016097555.1 Gigantopelta aegis | reverse complement strand
AATAATTTTAAAAATAATAATTTGTAATAAAAAAACAGAACCAACTCTTGATTAATCTTAGACTAGTTCTCTCTATAAAAAAAAAATGTATAAAAAATATTTAAAATGTATTTTATAAACAGGAAGAAAAATTTAAGCTTTTTTTTTTAACATTCAGATTTTTATGCAAAATTCATATCACCACCACCAGAAAAAGTAACACCCATATTTCGCCATCAGACTTTAAAATGAGACAAAGCACACACCTCCAACATATCGTGAGTTTGTTTAGCAGCTACGTCGTTGTGTGCTCGTATCCTCAAATCCTCCTGGTACTGCTTGCAGTTCATGCCTTCATGTATGGCCTTGCAGGTGAGGCAGTTTTCCTTGGAACAGATTGGACACTTGAAGAAGTTGACCATGTCCTCGTAGATACACCAGCCAGGACAGTCAGCCGACTTGCAGTGGTAACTGTTCTCCTCCTGGCTTTCTGCCAAGTCAAGACTGCGCTGGAGATATCGTGCATACATTTCATCAGGTACCAACTGAAAACAAGCATTTTGAGAGTACTGCTAAAGCAATGCACGTCCCCTACCTGACCCAACAATTTTTCGAATCTCCTAAATTCAAGGGCCAAACATCTGTGAAAAGTGGGTAAATCACAATGAAAGTTAAACTTGATCAGTACCAGTACATGATAAAGCTGTATACAAAATTTCACCTCAATATTTTCAGGTATTGCAAAACAAAAGTCTGGAATTTGTTTTCATATCTCCTAAGTTCAAGGGCCATAACTCTGTCAAAAATGAGTAATTGCCATGAAAGTTAAACTTCATCTGTAACAGTATATGATAAAGCTATATACAAAATTTCAGTTCAATATTTCAAGGCTTTCTAAAAACGAAGTCAGGAAAACCAATTTTCACATTGCCTAAGTTTAAGGGCCACAACTCAAAAATGGGTAAATCGCCATGAAAGTCAATCTTGATCTGTAACAGTACATAATAAAGCTATACACAAAATTATATCTCAATGCCTTCTGGAAAAAAAGTCTGAAAAAGAAATTTTCATATCTCCCAAGTTCAAGGGACATAACTCTGTCAAAAAATATCTCAAAGCCTTCTGAAAAAAACATCCAGAAAATATATGTGGGACAGACAGATAGACAGACAGACAGACAGACAGACAGACAGACATATTAAAAAGTGGCCATAGAAAAATATGTCATTCTGAACGAATTTATTACGATTCTATGATTCCACAATCCTAGATCATCACATTTTATTTTACGGTTATATGGCGTCAGACATATGGTTAAGGACCACACAGATATTGAGAGAGAAAACCCGCTGTCACCACTTCATAGGCTACTCTTTTCAAGTAGCAGCAAGGGATCTTTAATATGCACCATCCCACAGACAGGGTAGTACATACCACAGCCTTTGGTAGTACATACCACGGCTGGAACGAGAAATAGCCCAATGGGCCCACCGACGGGGATTGATCCCACAGCGACCGCACATCGAGCGAGCACTTTACCACTGGGCTACGTCCTGCCCTTCCCTATTAGTGGGTGAACTTTTTCAAGCCTTGAAATCCCCTTCCAGCACACGTGCCTGATCGGGGGGTTTTTCAAGCCCTGAAATCCCCTTCCAGCACACGTGCCTGATCGGGGTTTTTTCAAGCCCTGAAATCCCCTTCCAGCACACGTGCCTGATCGGGGTTTTTTTATTTTTATTATTGTTTAACTTACTGCTCTGATTTCCCTGTCTTGCAGCATGGTGGCACATGAATATTCATCATCTAGGTATGGACACTTCAGTCCGGCTTCTTCACTGTATCGAACGGCATCCATTAAACATTCCCTGATTTAAAAAAAATAAAAATAAAACTTATTGTTCTCTTGTACAGTGAAACCTCTCAAAACAGCCCCCTTTTAAATATCTGTACAAAAGAGAACCTCTCTAAACTGGATACCTCTTAAAACCAGACTTTTTACTTGGCCCTGAGGGTGTCCGGTTTCGAGGAGTTTCACTGTATCTAAAAATAGCCAACAGTCAGGGTTCATGCTAGGGAATATTCATGGCTGTAAATTTCACTAATTTTGGCACAACAGGTTTTTAGTCTGTTTTGTGTAGAAGTCCAATATTTTTAACATGCTCATATACCACTAGAGTTTTGAGAATGTCTTTCCCGGTTCCCGTCTCTGTGACAGAAGAGAGGTCATTTTAGTGCAAAACCTCTTTTGAGAAGAGACCTACATGTATATAGGTCTTTCTAGTGCAATTAATTGCTGTTGACAATTGCTGAAGAGTTGTGAATATTTGGAAATCTATTTCAAGTTATTTTAATTTAATTAAAACTCAATATTTCAGTGATTTTGAGTTGAGGTCAGCATTTTTAATTTTTCTGCGAGATAACATAATATGTACCAAACAGTTTCATAGTTTCATACATTAGAAGATGACCTTATAGCAAGGCTATGTTAGAAAATTAAAAATTTACTGAAAAAATTAGAAGTCTGCCTTGAATAGTGGCTGGAGTGTTTGTTTTGTTTAACAACACCACTAGAGCACATTGATTATTAATCATCGGCTATTGGATGTCAAACATTTGGTAATTTCGACATATAGTCTTATAGAGGAAATCCGCTCAATTTTTCTCTGGTAGCAAGGAATCTTTTATATTCTTCATCCCACAGACAGGATAACACATACCACAGGCTATGATACACCAGTCGTGGTGCACTGGCTGGAAGGAGAGATAGCCCAATGGGCCCACCGACGGGGATCGATCCCCAGACCGACCATGCATCAAGCGAGCACTTTACCACTAGGCTACATGTACGTCCCATGGCCGGAGTGGTGCAAAAAACTAAATACAAGCCTAGACTTTTACTGAAGGATTTACAGTATACTCTCTTACTTGCAGAACATGTGCAGACACTCTCGCAGGACGACCCCGTTCCCTGGCGGAATGCTCTCCATACAGATGGGGCAGTCGAAGAGTTCTCCGTTGGGAACGAGATCCTGACCATCGAGCTGTAACATCTGGTTGAAGTTCTGGGCTCTCATCTCCATCTGTTGACGATCCTGTTCTCTTTCTGCCTGCAACACACACAAAAAGAAAGGAATGTTTTCTTTAGGCCGCCCATTTAGGTTATTTCTCGTTCCCCACCTCGGTGTATCCATTAAAATGTTCTTGGGGTTTTTCTCGTTCCAACCAGTGCACTACAACTAGCTGGTCAAAGGCCGTAGTATGTGCTTTCCTATCTGTGGGAAAGTGCATAATATATAAAGGTTTCCTCTCTAAGACTCCATGTCATAGTTACCAAATGTCTAATAGTGTACCATGACTGGCATATCAAAAGCAATGGTATGTGCTGTCCTGTCTCTAGGAAGTGCATATAAAAGTTTCCTCTCTAAGACTCCTAGTCACAGTTACCAAATGTTTGACATCCAACAGCTGATGATTAATTAATCAATGTGCTCTAGTGGTGTTGTTAAACAAACAAACTTCATATCTCATTCCAGTCAGTACACCACGACTGGCATATCAAAGGCTGTGGTATGTGCTATCCGGTCTGTTGGATTGTGCATATAGAAGATCCCTTGCTACTAATGGAAAAATGTATCTAGCGATATAGGAAACCCTCTCTATGACTACATGTATATGTCAAAATTACAAATGTTTGACATCCAATAGCCAATGATTAATAAGTCAATGTGCTCTAGTGGAGTCTTTAAACAAAACAGACATTTAACTTTTTATTTGATATTTTTAGGACATATTGGAAATGCCACACACAGAGCTAAAAAAAACCAAACAAATTGGCCCCAAAAAAATGGGTGTGGGCCTTTATCCCAGCGATGGGTGGGGATGAAAAGGGCAGTAGGCCTATAGACAATTGCTTTTGCTAGATGTATATACCAGCCATATATCACTTTGAATTGCTACAGGGCAGCACACCACCATTTGTCATATTGTTACTTGTTGTAGCAGCTTAATATAGTCTGGTTTAGGAAATAGTTCCTCATAACACAAATAATACAAAATTCTAATATTCCTTTTGAAATCTTTCTTTAATGATTACAAGAAGGTCGACTTCTGTAGTATTTAAATAGCCAATTCGTTGGAAATTACTTGTTATATATACTCTTAAAAAAAGTAGGGTAACCTGAAATATTAATGTTAATATCAACTATTAGACCGAACATTCATTTTGACCACAGACATCCTAGTAAAGAACGTTCAGGTCTGTTTATCAACACACCGAAACACATTCCATAGTTTGCACATGCATCACACAGTTGCCCCGTACACGTGTGTGGGGTGTCATTCTCGATTTTGACAATTTCCAGGAAGGTATATTAATCACTGTGGAACATTATTTCTGTCAATCTTTTTCATTCTGTTGATCATCCATTGTTATTGTTTTATTTTAGTCATTTTTATTGTTTGAATTTGCGATTTACTGATAAAAAAAAATCCTTTCAAATTTCACTTCAGACCCCAATCGTCCTTCAAGATCTTTCATGGTCATAAAACCTACTGTAATACTGAACTACCGGTTGTAATGTTTGCCCAATTAATTCACTGTTATCTTATAACCATTCCCCACAGCTAATACATGTATACCTTACAATTTTGGCAATTGTAAATTCTTATTAGAGTTCCCCAACTTTTTTGGAAGAGTATATAATATGCTTTAACTTTATAATTGCACCAATGACAAACGGTGGCAATTTTGTGTTGAACTGAAAGTTAAAGTTTGTGTTTTGTAACGACACCACTAGAGCACATTGATTCATTAATCGTTGATAACTGGATGTTGAAAATTCTATAATTCTGACATACATGATGTATACAGTCTTACAGGAATGCCACGATATTTTTCTGTTAGAAGCAAGGGATGTTTAATATTGTGGCCTTTTATATACCAGTCATGTGGCACTACATGTAGTTCGGACAGGAAAACCCCTAATCGTAATGCATTCAGCAACATGATTCCATCTTACAATCTAAACACTTCAGGAAAGTACTCTTATCAACTGAACTGATTATTATGAAAGTTTGTTTGTTTTGCTTAATGACACCACTAGAGCACATTGATTTATTAATCATCAGCTTTTAGATGTCAAACATTTGGTAAGTCTGACATATACATAGTTTTAGAGAGGAAACATGCTATATTTTTCCATTAATAGCAAAGTATTTTTTATATGCACCATTCCACAGACAGGATAGCACATACCACAAGCTTTGATATACCAGTCATGGTGCACTGGCTGGAACAAGACATACCCCAACTGGGTTCACTGATGAGGATCGACCCTATAGACTGACCGCACTTCAGGCGAGCACTTTACTACTGTGCTACATCCCTGCACATGAATGGGTTCTATCATTAGTCAGAGGTTCCACCACGTGAACACAAAGATGAAGTGGTTCACAACAGCAAATGTGAACTATTGGGCTAGTGTCAAGTGTTCACTCCTGTTCTGACCATATGGCCCAATTAGTCATTGTGGTACAAATTGTCAAATATTTCATAATGAGAGGAAACCCGCTGCCTCCACACAGTGGGCTACTCTTTCTCATTAACAGCAAGAGTTCTTTTATATGCAACATCCCACAGACAGAAAAGAACACTCCATGGCCTTTGTTACAGAAGTTGTGGAACACTGCATGGCTGGAACAAGAAATAGCCCAATGGGTTCACTGTTGGAGATCGATCCTAGATCGACCGTGCATCAGGCGAGATGGGCTACGTGTACATCCCACCCCAGGTGAACTTTGAAATGTTAAGGAAAAGTTCACAGGAACTAAGCATATTCATTTGGTGTATTCTATTCTCATGCAGCTACATGTACATCCCACCCCAGGTGAACTTTGAAATGTTAAGGAAACGTTCACAGGAACTAAGCATATTCATTTGGTGTATTCTATTCTCATGCAGCTACATGTATATTGACACACTTGAGAGGAATCATAGAAAAGAAGGAACAATTAATAAAACTAAAGATGGTAATTTCATAAAAAATTATTTTATCTTGCAAAATCAATATGATCCAAACATGTACACATTCAATAAAAGCAGAATTCAGTTCTGTGTGTGTGTGTGTGTGTGTGTGTCTGTCTGTCTGTGTGTGTGTGTGTCTGTTTGTGTCTGTCTGTCTGTGTGTGTGTGTGTGTATGTGAGTGTGTGTGTATGTCCGTCTGTCTGTGAGTGTCTGTCTGTGTGTGTGTGTGTGTGTGTGTGTGTGTATGTCGGTCTGTCTGTGTGTATGTATGTCAGTCTGTCTGTGTGTATGTATGTCAGTCTGTCTGTGTGTGTGTGTGCGCGAGTGTGTGTGTATGTATGTCTGTCAGTTTGTGTGGGTGTGTGTGTGTGTGTATGTCTGTCTGTCTGTGTGAGTGTGTGTGTCTGTGTGTGAGTATGTGTATGTCTGTCTGTCTGTGTGTGGGTCTGTCTGTCTGTATGTGTGTGCGAGTGCGTGTGTGTGAGTGTGTGCGTCTGTCTGTGTGTGCGTCTGTCTGTAGGCCCGTCTGTCTGTGTGTGTGTGCACTTGCATGTGTATGTGCTTGTATGTGTGTGTGCTTGTGTTTGTTTGTGTGATGTACAAATAATTATGCATATCTGTATAATGTATATACAAATGTATATACTGATTGGGGGGGGGGGGGGGGGGGGGGGGGAACACCAAAAAACATGTAGCAACAGCAAATACTGACTGCATCGAAAACTCTCATCCACAGTATTAGGAAGTCAACTATGTACCGACATTCAGTCTCACATTACATTTCTGTATTCTGTAGACACAACAACTCTTGTAACAATAGCACAGCTCTGTTGGGACATGATACAGCAAGAAATAGTTTCTGAACTAAAACACTTATCAAATGATATGTGGCAAGTCGCTATAGCACTTATAACTATAAATTATTTTCTTTTCTTTAATGTATATATTTTGTTGTTCATTATTCTTATCATTAGCTTTATTATTGTTGGGCCACCAGACTGTGTTTATATGTATAATTATATGCATGTACATATGAAGAGTTTAGGCGCAAAACGTGATATATCCATTTTTGGGGGCCTACGTCCCACCCCCTGCCATCTTAAGACTAGATACTCTGGATGATGTGGTAAAACATGTACGGCTTCGAGGGCAGATCAAAGCGGATTATATATTTCTCTTTTATGTTCTCTTAAAGCCATGTTAATATTAGAGATTATTAGGAATAAAAACATTGAAATACTGTAAAGATACGAGTTGAGACAGTTACATGCTTCTCCCTGTGAGAGAACAAAAATATGTCCAAGTACAACGAAACCCATCTAACACAGATCATGCCAGGGACTTAATATTTATTTACCTCATTTAGACAGGATCCGCTGTATAGAGTGTCGCGTTTTAGAACGTATCAAATTCAGGACTATGAATCTTGGCCAGTTTAGACAGGATCCGCTGTATAGAGAGTCGCGTTTTAGAACTTACCAAATTCAGGACTATGAATCTTGGCCAGTTTAGACAGGATCCGCTGTATAGAGAGTCGCGTTTTAGAACTTACCAAATTCAGGACTATGAATCTTGGCCAGTTTAGACAGGATCCGCTGTATAGAGAGTCGCGTTTTAGAACTTACCAAATTCAGGACTATGAATCTTGGCCAGTTTAGACAGGATCCGCTGTATAGAGAGTCACGTTTTAGAACTTATCAAATTCAGGACTATGAATCTTGGCCACTTTTTACAGGATTCTGGTTTGTTCAGGGTCGGTTTAGACAGGTTTTACTGTACAATGCATATATGAAAAAAACTCCCTGTGAAAGAACAATTGTATCCGTATTGTAAAGAGAAATCTGTCAGTTTCTCCAAGTTAGAAAATAATCTACCCAAAAATGTTTTGACCAGTCCCAAGTTCAGCCAACAAACGTTTCGCTAATATTCGCTATTTGATTGGTTCCGATGTAACTATTTGGTTTACCATGAAACATAAAACCCATCTAGCGGACGGTTTTCTGCTCTGTCTGGCTAAAATGGGCCCTGATATAGTCTCTTACTCCACGTGAAGGAATCAAAACTTAACGTGTGAACTTCCATTTATTATTACTGCATCTAGACAAGAGTTAACTCCCTTGAGGGAAGATAAATCAGCATTCTATCTTACGGGGCATTCTCATTATGTGATTATGTGAGAACACCTAAATCAGAACGATTTTAGTCTTATATGACAAGTCATGTCAGAATCGTAAAGATTAGAACATGTCCTATTTCTCACGACAAATCGTAAGTTCTCAGCCAATCACATTACATTAAAGTACAACTGTTTAGTTTTGTCACTTCCAGGTTTTTTCATTTGCTTCTAAACATGTCAAAATGTCCGGATTTCATGGATCCATAAACCCTATTATTGTCCAGATGTGGTCAATAATTGTTTTGTTACATAAAAAATAAAGTTTGTTTTATTTAACAACACCACTGGAGCATACCGATTAGTTAATCATCGGCTATTGGATGTCAAACATTTGGTAATTCTGACTCGTAGTCATCAGTTTTGTTACATAATGCCATCAGTAAATCGTCTACATTCATGTATTCTTTATTTCACTAGAAATTTGTATGCACTTACATTTCCTGCAAAATATCTTTAAAATGACAAACTTTATTTGACGTCATGAAATCTTATGACGTAACGACTTCGCACACACAGGATTTGAGTTGCTATGACAAATCGCATGCGACAAGTCGTTATGACAAATCACATAAAAAGAACGCCACTTTATGTGATATTGTCCTCATCAAATAAAGGGTACTATAAATAGTTCATCACATCGCCAGCAGGTGACACAGCAAGCAGTTTGTTCCTCTACCATGATTCCATTTTGAATGTCCAACAAACACAAGAACTACAGGTGAACTCTTAGGTCCAACGTCACGGTGACGGTTCAACCAAGATACAAGATTCTAGTGAAAACTGACCACCTAGATTTAAACAATTCAATGCAGTTATCAAGTGGAAGCCATTAAGCACATTCATAAGTTAGTTACAAGAAAGCTAAAGTTTGTTTAACAACAGCACTAGAACACATTGATTTATTAATCATCGGTTACTGGATGTCAAACATTTGATAATTTTTGATTTGCAAGTCTTAGAAAGAAAACCCACTACATTTTTCCATTAGTAGCAAGGGATCTTTCATATTCACCACCCTACAGACAGGATAGCATATACCACAACCTTTGATATGCCAGCATTGGTGCATTGGCTGGAACACGAAATAGCTCAATGAGCTCCCTGACAGGGATTGATCTCATACTGACCGTGTATCAGGCAAGAGCTTTACCACTGGGCTACGTCCCTCCCCCATATGAAAGTGTGCGCAGTATTATTTTGGTTAATACCTACATGAACAAGAATATCTAAGTGGTCAAGTTTTACTTGAATCGGGGAAAACATGGCTGAACCAATTAACGAAACAAATGGGTGCTCAATGTGTAAGATTGTTGTCCTCGTCAGACGACGGATACAGCATCGAGTCTGGCACATCGTTAGCAGGGGCCTGCCCTGCGTGCGGCTTGATCCCTTGTTTCTTGGCCATCTCTTGGATGGCATCGTTGAACTTGAGAATGAGGTCAAGCTGTTCCACAGTGAGAGGCTCGTCCATGCTGTCTCCACCAGCACCACCCCCACCTCCTCCACCTTTACCACCTCCCCCACCTCCTCCACCTTTACCACCTCCTCCACCTCCCCCACCACCTCCAGCAGCAGCAAGACCACCAGTGTTTCCGTACTCTCCTCTCTGTGACCCATCCTGAAAATACAAACAGAGAGAAGAGTTGAAACATGGCAGCCAGCGTTCGATTGTCGATTTCGGTGAATAGACACAAACCAACTAATGAACCACCTCACACCACCAACCAATGAACCACATCATCACCAACATCCAATGAACCACCTCATCACCGACAACCAATGAACCACCTCATCACCGACCAATGAACCACCTCCTATTGGTGGAGAGTCCATCCTATAGTTATATAACCACAATTTCCATTCCATCCAGCGATCGAGATCTCTATCATTTCAAGAACCCAAGTTCAGTGCAAATTAGTTATTTTGTTTTATCTTTCAATATGCAAAGTAATTTAAATACTCTCTGAACTGTGAATTTGATGGCATACTGTACATGGCTATTGTAATATTATACTAATAGCTGTACTTAATACAGGCGTCCAAGTCTGTTGAGTAAAGCCTGAACTGTAGTGCAGATACATGTATGCTGCACCATGATGTAATTAGCTGTCCCATGGCATGTTTATAGTGGTCTTCCTGTAATAAAGGAGGAACTTACAACGAAAGAATCATGGAATCTGTCCCATCTTTGCTGATTCACAAAATGAAGGGGTTGATATCAATGAGGATGTATCCAATGGTAAGTCTTTTTAATACTGTCCAGAAGATCTAATGAAGACTATGGGTCTGAGCTGAACATTGTTAACAATAGTGGAATACATGTAGTTTAATGATTATCCATGATTGATTACAATCAATTATAATCGAAGACTGATCAGTTGAACTCTAGTGATGTGAGGATTGATTATAAAAATCCGTATTCGATTGTCGTGGAAAATGTTTAACAATAATTGTCCCTCCAGTTTAGATGCTGGTATTGATGTAAATATGTTGGTGTTTGTTTTCATGCATAGATAAAGAAAAAAATATATATATTAAAAGTAAAATTAGCGTATTAATTGTCCCAGTGAACATTACAATAAGGCGTAACACAAAATATTGTTTGTTTCCGGTTACCCAACCAACCCTAATTTGAACCTGCCGACCCTAAAACTTTTTTTGTATATCCAAAAACGATTTCCACAAAAACATTCCAAATCTATCACAAGCACTAATTTGGTATCATTTAGGGGATAACCCTACTGTGTTTTCCGATTTGCAGACGTATATCCCCCCAAAAAATGCATGCTTGCGGCTAGGTTGTTACAAGGTAGTACAAGCAATGCAAGCTATTTGCAAGCTAACATTTAGCTTGCGTAAGGTAGTCAGTATTTCTGCAAGCTTGCCGCATGCATGTTTTCATTTGTGAAAGCATGCGCAAGCTTGCTGCATGCATATCTTCAACTGTGCAAGCTTCCCGCAAGCATGTTTTCATTTTTGCTAGCTTGCTGCAAGCATATCTTCAAATGTGCAAGCTTCCCACAAGCATGTTTTCATTTTGCAAGCTTGTGCAAGCTTGCTGCATGCATATCTTCAACTGTGCAAGCTTCCCGCAAGCATGTTTTCATTTTTGCAAGCTTGCTGCATGTATATCTTCAACTGTGAAAGCATGTCTACACTTGTGGAGAAAAAGCTAAGACCAAATCATTTTCATGTTGTTTTTTTTTTTTTATTCATAACTTCTCATATGATTTATCAAATTCAGAGGGAACAGTGGCTAAACAACCAAACATACATGTAACAGATTTAGATAGTATTTACATTAATAATTAAAACAAAATTAATATTAATACATACGAATGATAATACAATATGGTTAAAACAGAATCATCTTGTAATGATTGGATTTTCAATTGGCCCCCAAAATAATAACATATGCATGGCCATGAGAGGATGACATGGGCCATGTTTGGTTGAAATTAGCCTGGTGGAATTTGAGAAGAAGCAAAAAAATGTCTCTGTCAATCAGAGGCCAGGGCAGCTATCTTGATTTTAAATCTGCCCGAAAAATAACAAACTTGGTCAGGGCCATGAGTGGATCATTAGGAATACATATGGTTTAAAATTGCATGGTGGAACTTGAGTAAAAGTTAAAAATGTCTCAGTTATTCAGAGGCCAGGGCGGCCATCTTGGAATTTTTATTGGCCTGAAAAATAACAACACTTGGCCAAGTCTATAAGAGGATCATTTGGACCAAGTTTGGTTAAATCCTGCTTGGTGGAACAGGAGAAAAAAGAAAACAAGAAGAAACAAACAAATGACTTTACACCACAGTGTGGATCTCCAGATAGTGGAGGAATATAACCTAAAACAAGAAGAATAAGAATATAGGACCAGGAGCTTTTTAGCATATTAGTTTAGTCAAGACTATCCCACATACATGGAACATGTCTATCAGACAGGTAAACTAATTTTGTAGCCTAAGTATCTGACAACATGTAGCACCTATTTTTTTGTTTTAACTGTTCATGTTTTTCACTTTAAAACCATTGTTGTTGTTTTTTTGAAGAATTATACAAGATGCAAGATGGCTGCCACTGATGATGGCGCAAGCTTGTAGGTAGATCGTCGCAAGTTTGCGGGAAGCTCGTAGCAAGCTTACAGCAAGGTTGTAAAAAGGTTCCAAATACTAGCTTAAACTGAACAAGCTTGCGGGAAGCTCATTGCAAGTGTACGGGAAGCTTGTTGCAAGCTTGCAGGAAGCTCGTCGCAAGCTTGTGGGAAGCTAGTCGCAAGTGTACGGGAAGCTAGTCGCAAGCTTGCAGGAAGCTCGTACCAAGCGTGCAGGTAGCTTGTCGCAAGGTTGTAAAAAGGTTCCAAATACTAGCTTAAACTGAACAAGCTTGCGGGAAGCTCGTCGCAAGCATGCGGGAAGCTCATCGCAAGCTTGCGGGAAGCTCGTCACAAGCTTGCAGGAAGCTTGTCGCAAGGTTGTAAAAAGGTTCCATATACTAGCTCGAAACGCGGTAGTTACTACCGTGTAAAATATGCTTGTACAACCTTGTCGCAAGGTAGTTACCTGCTAGTTACCAGCTATTTATTAAGCTTGCAATTTTTGTTTGGGATCGGTGGTTTCACTGTCGCAAATTTAGTTTTATTGGCGACGTGTTAACCACAAAATGTTTTCTTCTAACAATTGATTGATGGAGTTACTTCCCTTCAAATTGAACTTTCGTGAGATATCGGGCGAAGAGTCAGAAAATTGTTTTCATGAATATATGCGATCTTTTCCGATTTACTCTACATCTAGCGTAGCGAGGTGTTCCGAATAATAATACTAATAATAATAACTATATTTAATGATTTACTCCAGTGACAAAGTGGCCGTGTAGAAATTTAGTGACCTTCTGATAAACTAGGGGAGGGAATGTTTACCGATACTGATGGAGTTTACTGCCAAATCAAATTATTAAATATGTCAGTAAGATCTCGATGCGTTTCGTTATTTTTTGTAAGTGGTCACTTGGAACTTCGCGGGTTTCCTCTAAAAACAGTGTCAGAATGACCATGTGTTTGACGTCCAATAGCCGATGATATTAAAGATAAAAATCAATGTGCTGTAGTGGCGTCCTTAAATAAAACAAACTTTACTTTTCAACATTCGTTTGAGCATCCTGAGCATTTGTACTGCATTTCTATTCATTGGACCAATTGATTGCTTCAAACCAAGTGTGTACTTTAATACTGGATGCATACAGAATAAAACTAACATTGCAAATTATAAAATTGGTAAGTCTACCATTTCTTAGATACACTAGGAAAGATAATATTCATAACATTTTTTTTAAATGTTATTGTTGGACAGATAAATATAGAACCCTTCTTTTCAGTTTCATTAAAAGAAATTGTTATAACTTATTTACTGGTTTCTATCCAATTAAGGTTCAACCAAGTCTGTCCTGGACCAGTACAGAAGTTAAGTGTTAGTATGAGAGTAAACCTTCTGCCTATTATTAAACAGCAAGGGGTCTTTTGTATGTACTCTCCCACAGATAGGTTAGCACCATGTTGCCCTCGAAATCAAAATGCCTTGCCTTTTATAAAGGTCACTTTACCATGCCTTACTTCATTTCTAGGGAAAACACTGTGATGAATGGTATTGTTGGTTTGCATAATGCATTTCTATACATGCAGAGGTTATTTTGGATACCGGTAGTCAACACCTTTATTTAATATCCATAAATAAAATTATTTTCCAAAATAAAATGTTTTTCCTACCTACCTACCCTATATTTATTCAGCATGTAATAGGAAACAAGTAAAAAAAAAATTTCGGTCTAAGTACATGGTCCTTATAATTTAAATCCTTCTATGTTCATAAAATTAACCGATGGTGTAATCAGAAGTTGATCAGTTGGTGTAAAGCGATTATAACCGATGGTCAGTGATGAAATTCCAACCGATTCCCAGCAGTAGGACAGTCACAAGCCATGGCATTATAAAAGGTCTTAAAACTTCAGGATGTCATCAAACCCTGCAACTACCCATGGCAATCGGCAATGCCATGGAGATTGCTGTGGAGTTAATAATTGTTTGTTGCACCTTTTTTTTCTGAGGTTTTACAATGGCAAGGGGTTGTGTCATTCAAGCAGCTAGACATTAACAGTCACAGAATCGGATGTTTTTAGACGTCACAAAATAATAAATGGCCCAACAGAAAACATTACTTCTGAAGGCATATATAGATATATGTATTTAAAGGATAAATGGTTTTAAAAATGAAGCATAAGATAAAACTTGTAAAACAAAATTTGTCAAACATTATTTTGAATATAACCTTTTATACACAAAACGACTACTTTCTATTAAGGGATTTTTTTTTTTTTTTTTAATTTTCAAACCGGTCTAAACCAAACCCTGTAGTAACCGGAATCCCATCAAAACTGCCCGGGTTTCATAGTCCTGAATTTTCTAAATTCTAAAACGCTACCTTCTAAACAACGGATCCTGTGTAAATGGGATAAATATTAGGTCCCAGGCATGATCTGGCTTAGACTGGTTTCACCGTACTAATTAGCAGATAACAATATACGAGATTGTTTTTGTTGGGGTTTTGGTGATATTGGCATATACCATATCCTTTGGTATATTACATGTAATCATGGAGCTCTAAATAACCCAGTGAGCTAACTGTGGGATATCAATTCTACAGCCCATTGCAAACATGAAGAGCACACAGTTATATCCTATATACAGTAGTGGCCCAGAAAGTTGTCAAATGTTTGCGATAAAAGCTTTCAGTCATGGTATTAAAATTACTGACTGACCCCCTGGAACAAACAAAGATAAGAAAGATAGATTGGATGAACAAATGAATGAATGTTTTAAGACAAAAAAGGAAAGGAAAGAATGAAAGAAAAATAAATTAATATTTAAATGAGTGAGAGTGGGTGGAAGGTTGGTGTGTGTGCGAGTGAGTGAGTGGGTGGAAGGTTGGTGTGTGTGCGAGTGAGT
Source organism: Gigantopelta aegis (assembly GCF_016097555.1). Lineage (NCBI taxonomy): Eukaryota > Metazoa > Mollusca > Gastropoda > Neomphalida > Peltospiridae > Gigantopelta > Gigantopelta aegis. The sequence goes on along the minus strand of NC_054712.1, from coordinate 57,411,008 downwards.
GAGTGGGTGGAAGGTTAGTGTGTGTGCGAGTGAGTGAATGAATGAATGAATGAATGAATGAATGAATGAATGAATGAATGAATGAATGAATGAATGAATGAATGAATGAATGAATGAATGAATGATTGATTGATTGATTGATTGATTGATTGATTGATTGATTGATTGATTGAATGAATGAATGAATGAATGAACGATTAATGACACCCCAGCACACAAATTCACATCGGTTATTGGGTACATGTAGGTACATATATATGAATAGGATTAATAATAACTCAGTTTATCTATGAACAAACAAACGAATGTTTAAAGACCAACCTCTTGAACTAGTCGCTCTGTCTCCTGTGTTTGAGCGATCCACCGCCGCTCCTCCTCAGACAGAACGTAGCCCTCCGGTACTTTATAATCAGCTGGACGTTCGGACCCACACATCTCGCAGCCTGGCCGCGTCGGCTTGTTTACTAATGTACAGGCCGAGCACTGCCACCCCACCTGGTGAATGAAATAATTTAATAATTTTATTTTATTTTTTAATAGGAACAGATATACAGTTACTTAACAGCGTAGTTTATACATGTAGTATGAACACAGACACAGACAAAGACACAAGAGAGATTTTAACACACGCATAATGTTTAAGCTGGACGCCAGAAATTGATAGCAATTTTGCGAATTTGATAAAAAAAATTGTAGCCAAATTCAAGTAACATTTAGCTAAACAATTATTAATAAAAACATACACACGACACAATGTTTTCGAATTAGCTTATTGGTGAATTGGTGATGACATACATTCGCCAGATTCATTATGTTATGACATCACCTCACAAAATTACGTTATTAGTTGTGCACGTCAAATCATTATGACACATGTGGGTCATACTGGTTATATTTCCCTGAATATCTTGAACTATGTGGATAATAAATGTACATACATACACAGTTAAAAGATGACAGAAGCTGACAGATTGGGAAAACAAATATCTTGATGGATTTACAAGGTGAGAAAGATTGGGAAAACAAATATCTTGATGGATTTACAAGGTGAGAAAGATTGGGAAAACAAATATCTTGATGGGTTTACAAGGTGAGAAAGATTGGGAAAACAAATATCTTGATGGGTTTACAAGGTGAGAAAGATTGGGAAAACAAATATCTTGATGGGTTTACAAGGTGAGAAAGATTGGGAAAACAAATATCTTGATGGGTTTACAAGGTGAGAAAGATTGGGAAAACAAATATCTTGATGGGTTTACAAGGTGAGAAAGATTGGGAAAACAAATATCTTGATGGATTTACAAGGTGAGAAAGATTGGGAAAACAAATATCTTGATGGATTTACAAGGTGAGAAAGATTGGGAAAACAAATATCTTGATGGATTTACAAGGTGAGAAAGTAATGGGGCCAGGCAATAAATAAATTAAATAATTGAAAAAAGTATTTTAAAAAACCTGTAATTAAAAAATAAAGTAAAAAGTAAAACGTACTTGCTGTTGATTGGCTTGTGGCGGGGGTGCTGTCAACAGGTGTGGCACCTCCTCTCCACCTGCCACCTCGACGACAGGTTCGACATGTGCCTCACTGCTACCACTCATGAGTCCACTGGGAAGATTTCCGCTGTTTCTCGGTGTCGTAGGTTTAGAATCCCATGCACTATAGCCTTCTCCCATTCCATCTGCGCCTGCAGGGGTCTGACGGAAATTTGTTGGCATCGTATGCATCATTGGGTTTTTCATTGTCATGTAATCTGAAGTTCATAACAAGAATTCCACGATATTAAATGTCTCGCATACCATAAATGTATTTCACTGTAGCTGACAGATGCATCTGTAGATGTTCATATCTCAATCAATGTTAAAAAAGAAGAAGAAAAAAAAATAGTTTTTAAAATTAAATAAAAAATTAAATTAAAATGTTAATTTTTTATTTTTTTTATTTCATATTCGTTGAGATGAACATCAATCGATGCAACTACAAACCAAGTTTCACTGATGTAGGACTTATTGTTTCAAGTTTCTGAGAAATGGAGCTACCACAAAATGCCAGTGTTTAACAGTTACCGGTTAAGCTAAATGCAAGAGTTGACACTGTCACAGACATCATAAAATTAATACCTACATTTGACTTTTTAATTCATAAAAAGGCAAGACAGTAAAGAAAGGAATGTTTTATGTAATGTGAAAAAAAGCTGATTCAAAGAAAAGGAAAATGTCAGTTATTTTAATTATAAAAATGTCATGTTTCATATTTTAAAGTGTGGATCAAGCACTGTTCTGATTACACATCCAGCGTTTTAGGCAGTGTAAGAGATTAAAAATTTGGGGCAGTATTCCAGTTGGATACTAACATTTCAAAATCTGGTATCCCACCTGAGAATTTAGTATCTCACTTAAATGAAATCCATAAATAACATCGTAACAAATTTGGACGACATTGTTCTCGTTCCCAGTCTATTGCTACACCGCAATCTAAATTTCGGAATTCGTGAATCAATCAAACAGAATCGGCAAAAAGATTTGCTGCATCTATTTTTGAGTAATACTGACATAAATTAATATCTAGCAGTAATCTACAAGTGTTTCCGACATTACTAATGATAAACCTACCTGTATCAATTTTCTGCAGATATGGAATCACCATCTCAAATAAAATTTGAAGGGAGGAAACATCCAACAAAAACCATAGTGGTTCCTAGTCTGTTGCTACGCTGCTATTGCTCCAGTGTAACATTAGACTAGGTATGGGTTGGGGGATATATTGTTATAGCATAGCATTAGACTGGGTACGAGCTCGAAATTTGTTTCAACAAAAATTAAAAAAGCAGTGTGACGGAACATGCTCTTAATTTTGTTTTCGCCAGTGGCGATATTAATTGTGTTAGAGGGCCGTGTGCAGTCCAATAAGCACTTAAGCCCAGGTGGACAACTTGTTACGTGATACCTTTGCGCGACGGTCATCGAGCTTTTCTAATACACGCCCAGAGCAGGGGTGGAGGCCATGTGGCTAGTAGTTACGTAGTATCTCCGGTAGTGCTGTTTATGGCCAGGGGAGTGCTCGCGGATGGCGACAGCCAGTCTGACGATCAGAGAAAAAATATGGTGGCTGTGGAAAATCCACATGATACATGAGGTACCGCCTTGTAACCCCAGGCGATATTCGCTGTCTCTGAGAGTTTTGAATAAATAGCTAGGGTTTAGAGATATCTAGGAGAACCATAGGAAGGTATCCCGGGGGAACGTTGTCCGTTTGGACTTTGGTAAATATATTATTTCTGCTCTGTTGTATAACCTTGATGTGATTGATGTGACTTTTAATATTTTAATACTGTATTATACCAATATTATTTAGACAGTGTCTTCGGTCATCTGACGAAGTAAATCGTAGTCTTACTGTTCTATATTTATACGAGTATTTGGTAATATAAAGCTTAGCCAGTCATCCTAGAGGACCTAGGTAAACTGTAGGTTATTGTCTTTATTGTGATAGGTACCAGTATTAATTCTGTATTACAAGGTTATTGAATGAGTAGTTAGGGTTAACTGAAAATTAACCAGTTAGGAATAGTGTTGTAATTCCTTAATTAATTAAGTTCCCCTGGAAGCGTTTCTCTATTATCGCACGTGTGTGTGCTAGCGTTTCTCAATTATCACACGTGTGGGTGTTGTGTCACGGTGAAGTGATTAGCATATTGTGTAAACTAGACACCTAGAGATTAACTAATTAAGTGATCAGTTCTGGGTTGTTATTATTGTTGTTGTTAATTAACTACTGCGGCAGTACATTTGTCAGCGTAGGTTAATACAGATTCCAAAGTGTATTGTGTTTTTGTTGTGTTTTCTAGTGAACTAAACGTGCTATAATAATATATACTTTATATAAGATCTTATCTCTGATCATACCTAGAGACGAGCCACAGCGGGTATAACTGCCTGTTACAGAGAGATCTAATAGATATACAGTTAGGAGAGGTATTTGGACAATCGTGTTTTATTCAGTTACGGGTATTATAGAATCCCCGTGACAAGCAGGATTAAAAAAACAAACATTATATGGTATCCCGGTGGGATTCTGGGTTATTTAAGTGTGGTATCCAAAATTAAATTCTGGTATCCCTGGGATATCGGGGATACCGTTAATCTCGACCACTGGTTTTAGGTATTGCCAAATCTCAAAATGCAAATTGTAATTCAAGTCTAAGAATTGAAAATTTTCATGAACCATTTGTGGGTTACACAAAAACAAATTTAGATTACACATTCCAAATTTGCAGGACCATGTAAATGATGTTGTAAGCTTAATATGTCAATGAAAATGGGTTACACGAAGAGAGACTTACAATGGGAATGCGGGAACAATACAATTGTTTTCACAATTTCAAAGGTCTTTAATTGAATTTGGTGAATATAGTTACATTGTAACTTCATTTCAAAAGGCTCATTTGAGAATACATGCCATATTTTGTTGGCTGAGACAAATTAAATTTTTACAAGTTTTAAAATAAAACTCACTTAACTGTTAACAGAATTTTGTGTCCAGATTAAATCTTAAACAAATATTAATGGTTAGCGGTAAGTGAGATAGAAGTCAGGATAGTAGCCTTACACCTTCGCACTGAGATAAAACTCTCTCTTAAGTGGATCCGGTACTGTAATACAAACCCATTACCTACTATTTGTCAAAACTGAACACTGATAAAGGTTACTAATTAATAGTAACGTTTCGAATTTTAAGTAATACACAATTGTTTATTGTATGTTCTACCTATAAAGTGTTAAAACCAAGATGCACATAACAAAATAAATATAAAGTGAAACCCCTCTAAACCAGACACTCATGGGACTAAGTAAAACGTTCAGTTTAAAGAGGTATCTGGTTCAGAGAGGACATTTAAAAGGGACCGTGAGAATGTCCGGTCTTTAAGAAATTCCCGTTTATTGAGGGTCCAGTTTTGAGAGGGTCTAACTGTGTACACCATTAATACATACCTCCACTTTGCATTTCACTAGGATATGGTATGCCATTCACTGAAAATAGACAATATAATAAATACAATTTTGCAACCATTCTGGACAAACAATTAAATGAGAAATACTAGGAGATGGCTATAGGCTTATACATGTAGAACAGTAAAAATCTACACTTTTGCAAAGTCTCTGGAATTTTACTTCATGGGCCTAATTCACTAAATTATCACAACTTTGCACCATTGCATTGCAGTGCAAAAAATCTTGCAACGACGATGTGATGTTCCTCAAGACAGCTAAAGAAAGCTTTGTGAACTAGGTCCCATGCTTTTTATGTGAGTGAGACATTAATTATTAAAGTTTAAATTTCACTCTTAGACTTTCAACTTTTATAAGCACAGAGAGAAATGTTTTATTTAACAATGCACTCATCACATTTTATGTACGGTTATATGGCGTCAGACATATGGTTACGGACCACACAGATTTCGATTAGCAGCAAGGGTTCTTTTATATGCACCATCCCACAGACAGGGTAGTATACACTTCATGACACCACAAAGGTTTATAGCTCAAGATTCTTGTTTTTAGACAATTGACAGCAATTACCAGAGCCTGTGATTATAAAAATTTAGGGCCGAATTTACGAAGCCTCTTTTTCTTAAACGCAGGCATTTAAACATTGTAAATGAATGTAGTCACATTTGGTAAATTCAGCCCATTAAATGCACACTCAAAGACTCGTAAAAATCAGTTTATTTTGACCGAGGTGTAATAAAGGGTAGTTACCAATATGATATGTATCCAGATACATGGGTTGAGATTTGATACTTATCACAAAACTTAAATCATCCCCATTCTAGTTATTGGGTGGTGTCAAATATTTTCGGCAATTATGGCTTTCATCATTAATGTAAATTATATCTTAATTACAATGTATTGCATAAGTTACACATTTTAGCAAACCCAACTTGTTTCTCACTGTCCTGATGTTTGTTTTTGCTCAACATTCATAGGAAAAACAAAAAAGGTGTGCAGCCCGGAAACAAGGTTCTATCATCACACCGCTAATTGTTTCTGAACTTCAATCAGTTTGAAGCAATGCAGCTCTTAAGTGTCAATCCCAATGCTGAATATAGGTTTCTTCCTATTATTCTAATCTCAAATCAGTTTGAAGCAATGCAGCTCTTAAGTGTCAATCCCAATGATGAATATAGGTTTCTTCCTATTATTCTAATCTCAAATCAGTTTGAAGCAATGCAGCACTTAAGTGTCAATCCCAATGCTGAATATAGGTTTCTTCCTATTATTCTAATCTCAAATCAGTTTGAAGCAATGCAGCTCTTAAGTGTCAATCCCAATGCTGAATATAGGTTTCTTCCTATTATTCTAATCTCAAATCAGTTTGAAGCAATGCAGCTCTTAAGTGTCAATCCCAATGCTGAATATAGGTTTCTTCCTATTATTCTAATCTCAAATCAGTTTGAAGCAATGCAGCTCTTAAGTGTCAATCCCAATGCTGAATATAGGTTTCTTCCTATTATTCTAATCTCAAATCAGTTTGAAGCAATGCAGCTCTTAAGTGTCAATCCCAATGCTGAATATAGGTTTCTTCCTATTATTCTAATCTCAAATCAGTTTGAAGCAATGCAGCTCTTAAGTGTCAATCCCAATGCTGAATATAGGTTTCTTCCTATTATTCTAATCTCAAATCAGTTTGAAGCAATGCAGCTCTTAAGTGTCAATCCCAATGCTGAATATAGGTTTCTTCCTATTATTCTAATCTCAAATCAGTTTGAAGCAATGCAGCTCTTAAGTGTCAATCCCAATGCTGAATATAGGTTTCTTCCTATTATTCTAATCTCAAATCAGTTTGAAGCAATGCAGCTCTTAAGTGTCAATCCCAATGCTGAATATAGGTTTCTTCCTATTATTCTAATCTCAAATCAGTTTGAAGCAATGCAGCTCTTAAGTGTCAATCCCAATGATGAATATAGGTTTCTTCCTATTATTCTAATCTCAAATTGGGCTGGACGTAGCCCAGTAGCAAGTAAAACACTTGTGCGATGCATGGTCGGTCTGGGATCGATCCCCATCTGTGGGCCCATTGGGCTATTTTTCATTCCAACCAGTGCATCACGACTAGTAATTCAAAGGTCATGGTATGTGCTATCCTGTCTGTGATATGGGGTATATCAAAGATCCCTTGCTACTAATGGTAAAATGTGTCAGGTTTCCTCTCTAAAGACTATATGTTAAAATTACCAAATGTTTGACATTCAATACCCACTGATTTAACAAATCAATGTGCTATAATGATGTCATTAAACAAAACAAAGTTCAACTTTGTATTCTTAAACAGAAAAATAAATGTATGCAACAATTATGTGTGTGGTACTATCAATTATGAAAAATAGAATAGATTTTACACACAAGCATCATTTCTGTTCCTTTCATGCTTTTCGTGGTCAAGATGCACCGACTTGGCAGTTATCATGTAGAGGTATGCAGTGCAGCCTTGACATTTGACCTGATAATGTTGTAAGGTCCTGTGATCCTCGCAGACACGAAGACTAATTATCCACCGCTGGACTTCAATGGGGAAGTCGTAGTCAATCATCATCTACAAATTTAATCAAAACAAAAAATGAAAGAGAGAAAACTTAAGATTGTTTTTGCTTTCAGGAATACTTAACCCAACCTCATACAATGGCATATTCCCCCTAGGGATAGCAGTCTGGGTTAAACATCCCAACAGCCAATGGGATGGCTTAAAATCTTCCAATGAGTCGTCCACTTCCTGTTCCGGTCACACGACTGAAACTTCCTTCTTTCTCCTTTGCTGTTACAGTTTGGATGTCTTTTCTTTGCTCCACTGTAGAAGGTCAGGTTAAGCAAAAAAGAAATTTGAAAAGTCATGTAAAATGGATCATGAATGAGATTTTCTAATTTTTATCTGATTTCACTTCTTTCTTTCTTTTCATTACCTGAAGTTTTTTAACGTATTATCAGGCCATATGATTTCAAATTTCATGAAAAACACTTTTTCAATTCCGTGCCTTGTGATCATGGGAACCCATTGAAAACCGTTTATTATTTTTGTTGAATAGTCATACTCGATATAATAATCAAGTTTACCAACACGCTACCGACACAGTACCGGAAACGTTTGTTTGCGTGAAATCTGCAGTCCTGTAAACTAATGTTCACAAAGATTGAATTTGCTCCAAAATGCTGAAAAATGAACTAATTTACAGAGACTGTCTGGAGTTTGCTGCCATTGCAAGAAGCTTCCTATACTAATAAAATCTTTTAAAGGGACACACCCTAGTTACGTTTATTTGTTAACTATTACGGCGTTGTTTTTCGCTATTAAACCCCATTTTTCACAAATAAAATTGCACTTTACTTACATTTTATTATTTAGAATACACATTTCCATTCACCTGAAGTACTTTTTTTTTGGTAATCCTGATGTTTGTAAAACCACGAAATGCATTTTTTTGCATTTTTTCACAAAACGTGTTGTCGAGAAAAAACCGTTAAGCAAGCGAGGTCCAATCTATTTTTAATGTCACAGACGTTGGTATATCACGTGACCGTTATCATTTTGGTTTGGTTTGTTTCCGATTTGTTGTTATTGATTTGTGAGATTTTTCTTCACAGTTCGTGAACATTTTCAGTAACAATAAAGTTCAGACAAGTAAGTGTCTCAATACAAAACGTTACAAACCCTTAAAACCAATAATTTTGCTAAGTCTTACGATATCTGGAGAGGGGATACAACCAGGACAGAACAGTTGGAACATGTCCAGGAGAGGTGAAACGAACGCACCCCAAGTCTGTGAAATTTGTCGTGACGTAGGCATTGTTGTGCTTCTACCGGTGACATCAGAATACTAACTTTCAAAATTATTTCAAGCAATTGGGACATGGGAATTCCCATGGTATTTATTGATATAAAACCTGCTTTTTCACTCCATTTGATAAAAACGTGATCTAAGTGTGTTACAGGTTTGTAGATTAACCAAATTATAATTTATTTTCGCTGGATGGAACTAGGGTGTGCGGCTTTAACACTTAAAATTACATTCTAAACATAGTTTCTTATTTTAAATATTAGGTTGTATATATTCAATGTGTCTTTGGTTTGTCCTAATTTTGTGAAGTAGCCCAAACTGAAAATAAAGAAAGACTTCCCTCTGCTACCATATAGGCTCTTGCCATAATAGCCGTAAAAAGTAATCTTTTGTATGCACTTTACCATAGGGAGGACAGTACATACCACAGACTTTGATGTACCAGTTGCAGGGCAATGACTGGACTGATTCTCTCAAAGGCGATCAACCATACAACTCACTGCTCCTAATGCGAGAGCTCTACGACAGAGCTACAACCCAGGGCCCAATTTCACTAAACTTCATAAGCCTAGTTTTGTACTTAAACATAAACCTCAGGGGTGGAAAATTATTTTATAAATGTACTTGTCCTCGGGCAAGTAAAAACTATAAATGTACTTGCCCTGAATTATACAATACTTGCCCAGATTTTTTATGTGATGAATGTTGAATTTTTAAGCGAATAACAAGAAACTTTTCTGATTTTTATTTGTTTACTTTAATCCACTGGTTTTGTTAAAGTTTCTGGTCCACCTTCAGCCGTATCAGATTCTAAAGACAGGATATGGCGTGTACCCTGGGCACTTTGAATCCGGCTAGGCCATTCCCTGATAGCAACTCTAGGGCAGAAATCTCTCAGTGTCTTGGGTCCATGTGCCATTACTGGCAGAGTATTTTCAAGTGTCTCTTGGTTTAGAACAGTCCTGTGGTTTGTCTTGACTAAGTTCATACTGGAGAACGTTCTCTCGCATATAGCTGTGCACGGGCTCATTACGAACATCAGCTCAACTAATTTGCAGATTTTTTGCATTAACGCTCGGGAATTTACAGCAAACAGAACATGTCATGACGTTAGCCTCGTGATCGTAAATGACCCACGGAAACTGTTCCTTCCAACTCAGTACGAATTTACGTTTCCGATTTTTGTCATCATTTTTTTTTCTTTGCTAATATTGTCTCATTTACCAAGGTCCCTTTTCTTTTTTCAATCGATTTTAACAAGGGAGACTACTCTAACACTATTGATAGGTGGTTGCACATAACTAATTAAAACATGTTATCGATCGTTCGTTGTTTTGTTGAGTAAGTTATTCACTTTACTAGTTAACAGTATTTTAAGTCATACATATAGGTGAGCCACAGAACTTTTCCTAGCTTAAGGTAAGTATTTATAAAAAATAAAAAATAAAAAAATAAAAAATTCCTTACTTGCCCACGGGCAAGCTGGCGTACCAATATTTGTTGCCCGACCATGAAATATTACTGTACACGGGAGTCGGGCAATGGTATTTTTCCACCCCTGAACCTACAACTAAACCACAATTCTTATTACTATTATAGTACAACAAATAGAGTATACATATTTCATTTTCTTTTGTCCTTAAAATGCCCCATCTTCTGTAATGATGTAATTTCCTGAGTGAAATAGATCCCAAACACGTGTAAATGTATGCCTTGTATAACTGCTAATCGCAGAAGTAAACGTAAGATGTTTTGTAAAATAGGCCCGAGATCTCATAACATGTATTATGAGTGTTATCTAACCAGAACCTACCCTTCTCTTAAGATCAAGTATAGTGTCACTAGGCTTCACGGTCAGATACACACAAGTCCCAGTTGACACCCGGTCTTCAATTATCACCTTCAGACTAAAACAAAACAAGAGAAATTGAGAAATAACAACACAAAAGAGATAAAAATTACTCAATTTAAAAATGTGTCATCTTGAAATATGATAATGAAAATAATTATTTCAAGAGTATTTTAAAATGTCCATCCATGAATAAAAAAAACACCTATCTGTTCCTGAGCCAAATTACATATCATGAGTCATGACCAGTTTTTGTATTCATAATGGATGGTTATTTCTTATTCCAGCCAGTGCACCACATATAGTAAATTAAAGGCAGTGGCATATGCTATCCCTTGCTACTAATTAAAAAATGTAGCGGGTTTCCTCTCTAAGACTATATGTCAACATTACCAAATGTTTGACATCCCAATATAGCTGATGATGATTAATAAATCAATGAGCTCTAGTGATGTTGTTAAACATAACGAACTGACTTTTGCAGCAAATAAACATGATTGAAAGATTATTTTGCTGTATGTAGACATATTTCAAATGTATAAATGTTATACACCAGCAGATAATGTGCACCAGGTGTACACATTTTGTCATCTTTGAGGAGCTTTACCGACAGCACAAAAGTGCCATAGACTTGAAATAGGAATTCACCTGTTAAACCCACTGAACAATTGCAGGACAAGTTTTAAGAGAAGAATGTGCATTCAATTATCTCGAGATTCTGTTATATTTCAATTCCATAATGTTCTAAAAGTTAAACTTTGTTTTGTTCAATGACACCACTAGAGCACATCGGCTATTGAATGTCAAACGTTTGGTCATTTTGACAATCTTAAAAAAAGAAACCTGCTACATTTTTCCATTAGTAATAAGGGATCTTTTATACGCACCATCTCAAAGACAGGATAGTAAACACCACGGCTTTTGATAAACTAGTCGTGGTGCACTGGATGGAACACAATGGGTCCACTGACGGGGATCGATCCCAGACCGACCATGCATCAAGCAAGCACTTTACAATTGGGCTACGCCCTCCCCCTATAATGTTCTAAAATACATCTCACACATGTAGGCCCTAACGTTTCAAACACTGTCCAAACTCTCCCAGCAGGCCATTATGTTCTAAAATACATCTCACACATGTAGGCCCTAACGTTTCACACACTGTCCAAACTCTCCCAGCAGGCCATAATGTTCTAAAATACATCTCACACATGTAGGCCCTGACGTTTCACACACTGTCCAAACTCTCCCAGCAGGCCATTATGTTCTAAAATACATTTCACACATGTAGGCCCTAACGTTTCACACACTGTCCAAATTCTCCCAGCAGGCCATAATGTTCTAAAATACATCTCACACATGTAGGCCCTGACGTTTCACACACTATCCAAACTCTCCCAGCAGGCCATTATGTTCTAAAATACATCTCACACATGTAGGCCCTAACGTTTCACACACTGTCCAAATTCTCCCAGCAGGCCATAATGTTCTAAAATACATCTCACACATGTAGGCCCTAACGTTTCACACACTGTCCAAACTCTCCCAGCAGGCCATAATGTTCTAAAATACATCTCACACATGTAGGCCCTGACGTTTCACACACTGTCCAAACTCTCCCAGCAGGCCATAATGTTCTAAAATACATCTCACACATGTAGGCCCTAACGTTTCACACACTGTCCAAACTCTCCCAGCAGGCCATAATGTTCTAAAATACATCTCACACATGTAGGCCCTAACGTTTCACACACTGTCCAAACTCTCCCAGCAGGCCATAATGTTCTAAAATACATCTCACACATGTAGGCCCTGACGTTTCACACACTGTCCAAACTCTCCCAGCAGGCCATTATGTTCTAAAATACATCTCACACATGTAGGCCCTAACGTTTCACACACTGTCCAAATTCTCCCAGCAGGCCATAATGTTCTAAAATACATCTCACACATGTAGGCCCTGACGTTTCACACACTGTCCAAACTCTCCCAACAGGCCATAATGTTCTAAAATACATCTCACACATGTAGGCCCTGACGTTTCACACACTGTCCAAACTCTCCCAGCAGGCCATAATGTTCTAAAATACATCTCACACATGTAGGCCCTAACGTTTCACACACTGTCCAAACTCTCCCAGCAGGCCATAATGTTCTAAAATACATCTCACACATGTAGGCCCTGACGTTTCACACACTGTCCAAACTCTCCCAACAGGCCATAATGTTCTAAAATACATCTCACACATGTAGGCCCTGACGTTTCACACACTGTCCAAACTCTCCCAGCAGGCCATAATGTTCTAAAATACATCTCACACATGTAGGCCCTAACGTTTCACACACTGTCCAAACTCTCCCAGCAGGCCATTATGTTCTAAAATACATCTCACACATGTAGGCCCTAATGTTTCACACACTGTCCAAACTCTCCCAGCAGGCCATAATTGTTTTTCTTGGCAGGACATAATTCTTTGGACCTGCTATTCTAACAAACTAACAGCATTTTACTTCCTGTTTCGAACCCTTATATGGATGACATGGGATGGATGACAAAGATTGGACAGTTAAAGTCAAAGGTTGTTTTGTTTAATGACACCATTAGTACACACTGATTTATTAATCATCGGCTATTGGAGACATATCAAACACTTGGTAGTTTTGACATATAGTCCTGCTTAATTTTTCCATTAGTAGCAAGGGATCTTTTATTTGCATATATCCCACAGCCTTTGATACACCATTTGCAGTGCACTGGCTGAAACAAGAAATAGCATAATGGGCCCACTGACACGGATCGATCCCAGAGTGAGCAGATTAAATCTCCAAATTGTCTATTAAACATCAAAAATTGCAGGAATCCAGTAATTTTGTAACAAAATTGTTTTTAAAATTCGCAATTGGTGAATTTGGCATGTGCCAGAGCTAGTGCTGCAATGGGCTACATCCAGCTCCCGACTTGGACAGATGTCCACCTTACTTCACAGAACACACACATGTACAAGGGGAATACATTTGCCAACTGAATCACGACGATTACCTGAAGCTTTGTTCTTTCAACCGCATCTCATAAGTCTGCGCATCTATCTCTAGATTGACCTTGACCTTTTCCGTGGCCAGCTCCTCTGCAAACTGTTTGGCTTTGTCCAAGTCACCAGCTTGTATTGCAGCTTCCAGCTTCTTGGAGGTTTCCTTCAGCTGTTCTACAGGTGCAGACCTGTTGCCTCTCAGTGTTGCCCTGCCAGTCATCCCAATGGACTGACTCGTATTCATCAGTGGTGGATGTACAGAGGCCATTGTGTGAACTTATACAAGTTCCTTACAAAATCTATTTAAAAAAAATTAAATTAAAGTTTTAAAATCACAAAAAGTATTTTAACAATATATTAAAATAGCTTTTATGTTCCTATTTACTGTAAAAACAACAAAAACACCATTAAATCACAATAAAATCTGAAAGAATGTTTTAACAAAGTATAAATCTATCGCTTTTTTTATTGATTATATGTGTAGCCTTTTTTTTTTTTATTAATTCAAAAAAAATCCGAAAGAATATTAAATAAAGTATCAAATTATTGCTTTTTAAAATTATTTACCAGGTAGCCATTTGTCAGTTAAAAGTTAAAAGTTTAGCCTTGTTGGTGTGGCACATATGAAGTCATGTGACATGCATCAAATGTTAATTCATCTTCCTCCATTTTAACATAATGTCTAGATACAAGTCAAGTGAACTCGATTTTGGTAATTTTAAGGAATAAATAAAAATGACATGGTAAAATTAATGGCTTTAAAAGTTTTGCATTAAGATATATTTACTTGTTTAAACTTTATTGTTAATAAAAATGCTTTCAAATTATATGAAGAAAAACCTCAAAAATGAACGTCAACAAATTCAATGTTGATTGCATCAACCATGCAGGGCAGAAAAGACAACAGAATTAAAAGCCTAAAGCAAATGGTGATGATTAGTGCAGGGCATACATTAAGTATATACTTTTAATGTGCAAGGCAAGTTGCTAAATTCCTTCTATTTAGCAAATTTAAAATGGCAGGGAAAGCAGTCATCGAAATAAGTCGAGAACGGTCATCCAGGTTACCGGGAGGTTACCACATGTAAGAAAAGTCGAGAATGGTGTTTCGTTCTTGACACAAGTTTCACCGAACAGTAGTTTTGTTTCCGAACGTAAATCAGGCAAAGCATTCCGGACTTCCGCATTTCCGATACAATTTCAGAACAACCGCATTTTAGCAGCATCAACTAGATGTGTGCCGAGTAGTTTGCAAGAACAATTAATTTAAACACAGAAGTACTGGAATACAGTCTATATAGTTGTGGTAACCTATAGGTTACCAGGCTATATTTTGTGGTAACCTGTAAATGGGTTACCAGACACAATGCTTATTTTGATGCCTGGGAAAGTTTTTAATGATGTAGTTGGAAGATTTATTTTGTTAATAATGATGCAAGTACTTCAATCAGGATTTAGTGAGTATGGTATGTTATACATTGTTGCACTATTTCGGTTGAGAAACAGTTGAAACAAGTTTTTCAGGTCAGGTCATAGGGTTTTACATGCACATTCAGAACAAGCTGTTGTAACGCACGCCACAAGTTTTTAACAGCTACTAAGCTAGCAGCTATATATTATATAGCCTATTATAGGGTAGGCCTAATGTAACACTATCCAGACAACGTCACCATAGCCTTTAATTTTGTAAATTCATTTTTAAAATAATAGATAAATGACATTAAAGAGTTAGAAAATAACAATATTATACAGATAATATGACCTTAAAATGTTTGGTCTGTGACGTGACAGAGTGACTGTGCAACTTCAAGAACTTGAACATTTACCTGGATTGCTCAAGCAGCTTTGTAATCCTCCATTATCTGACATTCATTTGTTAGTACATATTTGTCTTAGTAATCCAGAATAAAAAAAAAATTAATCATCAAAACAGAAACTAAAACCAGGAAGTTATGACGAAGTGAATCATGTTTATGACGAATAGCACTAACTTAATTATGTTCAGCCAGCTATTTTTCGCTAAGGTCTCATTACACAGATCACTTCCGGGTGAGAGTTCATTCATCACGTTATGCACTTTATTGTAGAGGACAGCGCGTAGTACGCAGCGTACCGCAGACGTTGATGTACCAGTTGCAGGACAATGACTGGATTGATTCTATCGAAGGCGATCAACCACACAACTCACTGCTCCTGATGCGAGAGCTCTACGACAGAGCTATAACCCAGGGGCACACGAGTGAACAAAAATCAACATAAACTGGCTTGAGTAAAATGTAGTGCAGTATATGGTGGGGGGGGGGGGGGCCTATTGGGGAGACAACCCATATACTATGTATCATTTTATAAAATTTAATACAGTAAAAGAAAGAAAAAAGGTTTGATTCGGGGGATTTCCCGTGCCCCCCTCCACTACGCCATTGATGTAGTGGTCATTTGATTTAGCTATTTATCAATGAAACTGCATTCCAACCGTTCTCCCGAGTCTGACGCTGAGAGAGCTAGAAGACATAAAGACACATTTAGACAGTTAATATCACCGCTCCGTCACATTTTAATCACTAATACACACACCACAGGAAGAAACTCGTCAGCTAATACATATTTAACGGAACATTATATTGAAAGGGTGTGCTGTCAGCTTTCTTCCTGTAGTGTGTGTGTGTGTGTGTGTGTGTGTGTGTGTGTGTGTGTGTGTGTATTAGTGTAGGCCTATATGCGAATTTTTTTTTTCGAAAATCAATGGCGTAGCCAGCATGAGAAAGACGAGGCAATTTCCCCAGATTTATTTTATTTTTCCCATGACAGAGGGTCTAGACAGTGGCGAGCGAAGTTTATTGGGGGTCGGTGCAGATATTGAAAACAAAAAAGAAAAGGGACTTAAGCAGGGAGGGGAGGGGGGGGGGGGTCGATCCTCATAACCCTCTCATTGGTAGGTGTAAATTTCAGACCGTTTTCCAAAATCCTTTTTTCTGTATCCTGAAGTTTTCAATGAGACACGTTGATTATTTTTATCCCCGCCCACTTGTGGGTGATGTTTCTTCTAATGCAACCCTAAATGTCAAAATTGCCAAATGTTTGACATCTAATAACCGATGATTAATAAATCAATGTGCTCTAATGGTGTCGTTAAACAAAAAAGCTTTACAATGTCTGTTCTGGGCTTCTGCTGTGTTTTCCTCTCAATTTGTTTTTGTGATCTGCTCTCCGCGTTCTCCGGATCTTTTCCGTGAAACTGATCTTTGGTCTGGATTCAACGCTGTTGTTTAATGGCACCACTCGAGCCAATCTAATTAAAATTAGCTCCACTATTACATGTGGATCTAACACCAGCCAGTTGGAGCTCATGTCCACCAATCAAAACCTTACTTGCAGAATCCTGCCAGTGATTTAAAACTAACAACACTGCGTAGTCCCCAATGTCCAGGTAACATTTCGTCTGTAAATAACGGGCAACGGGCAACTGTATTTACGTGCCCCTATCCACAGAGGTTCGGGCACGCCCACTACGGATTTAGCCTCTGACTTCGCCAGTGACTAACTCCGGAGCAGGGGGGGGGGGGGGGTAAGTTTGAGGTGGGCGGAATTTGGAAAAAAAGCCATTTAGTAAGCGCGGACCAAATAGCAGACACTTCGTAAACTTGAAGTAACACCGAGTGGGAGCCGTGTTCTGATTGGCTGAATTTCGATTCCTCGGTGAAGCCTGTTTTTTACCTAAGTCTACAAAGAGTAACTGCATACCAAAACATGTCTGGACTCTAAATTTTTAACCCAAAATAGTTAAGACTGCTCGGCCGAAAAGTTTTTAAGGTGATTTTGAGCAATTGAACGGGCGCCAAAATAAAATGCGTTAGACTACTTATAAAAAAATAAACATAAAATTTTTGAACTGCTTACAAAACATTTAAAGTCTAACTAGCCCAATAAAAGAGGTTACTCACGGAGGCAAAGGAGGTTGGTAGAGGGGATGTCGTCAAGGAGAGCTGATGAAGAGGGACGAATCCAGATGGTGGAGGGCTTGCCGGTATGTGGACTTGGCGATGTTCTCGGTGATTGGACGGTAGTCTTCCCCGGCAACGGTCTTGATGACGCGGTGGATGGTCGGGTTGTCCATTTCATCGAGAAGCATCCCTTGGTGGAAAAGTCCCCTCCGGCGGACAGTAAGGCAGATCCCTCTCCCATCTTTCATAGTAATCCTCCGCACCGAAAACTCTCCTTCCGTTAGCGGCAGAGGTTCGTAGGTATTCGGACCAGGTTCACAAAGGAGCCGACGGACATCCCCGATGTTGGTCTTGACCAGCCTTGAGTAGCGCGATGGTAGCTTGCCAGACTGTAATGTCCAAGGCTGGCCGATGGTCGAATCATCTATCGGCGGTGAAGTTGGTGTAGGCGGTTGAGTCGGCGGACTTGGCTTGTCTGGTTGGTCGCCTGGAGACACAACCGCCTTTCGTTTTCCAACGGCCACAAGACGGGCCTGGGTTTCTACAGCGCCACTCTTCCTGGGTGGGGGTGGCATCGCTGGAAACCCGGAGGCTGAAGGCTTCGGAGATATGGGGGGCGATTCCATCAGGGCCCGGTTAAGGTCCGTGTCCGGCTTCGCCACTGGCAAGTCAACATCTGGATCCAGCAGGGCTGTAACAGCTGGTCTCGCTGGTGTAGACTGGGGCTTGGGGCGTACAACGGAAGAAGTCGCCGCCGGTAGTTGAGCTACCGGTTTTGACCTCCCCCGGTCCGCCCCTGGCGCGTCCGTCTTCCTCCTCCTTCTCCTCCTAGGTGGCTTCCTCGCTGGTTCACCGTACACCAAGGTCACGGTTGCCCGTGGCCCGGTGTACGTGACGCGGTACTCCAATAACACTCCGTAAGAAGCAATGAATCCCCCCAGGTGGGGGGGTAGCTCGAGAGAGCAAGCGCACACGTCCTGCTTCATCTTAGCTCAAATCGGAATAACGGGCAACGGGCAACTGTATTTACGTGCCCCTATCCACAGAGGTTCAGGCACGCCCACTACGGATTTAGCCTCTGACTTCGCCAGTGACTAACTCCGGAGCAGGGGGGGGGGGGGGGGTAAGTTTGAGGTGGACGGAATTTGGAAAAAAGCCATTTAGTAAGCGCGGACCAAATAGCAGACACTTCATAAACTTGAAGTAACACCGAGTGGGAGCCGTGTTCTGATTGGCTGAATTTCGATTCCTCGGTGAAGCCTGTTTTTCACCTAAGTCTACAAAGAGTACTGCATACCAAAACATGTCTGGACTCTAAATTTTTAGCCAAAAATAGTTAAGACTGCTCGGCCGAAAAGTTTTTAAGGTGATTTTGAGCAATTGAACGGGCGCCAAAATAAAATGCGTTAGACTACTTATAAAAAAATAAACATAAGAATTTAGAACTAACTAGAACTAAAGTCTAACTAGCCCAATAAAAGAGGTTAGTACTCACGGAGGAAAGATTGACTAGGGGGAGGAGAGCCAAACCCTGGTGTCCAGATGGGGGATCAGCTGGTGTATATCCGGCTTCGCTAGCAGTCTAGTGATCACAGGATACTGTTTGTGGAACACCTTCTTCATCAGGCGATGAATCGATATGTTGTCCATCTCAGCAAACAGTAGAGCCTGGCTGTAGCGGTTGTCCAGATGATGGGTAATACTCACAGCCGACCTCCCATCCTTAAAGGTCACCGGGTGCATCTCGTATTCACCGTCTGCGTTCGGGATGTCCTCAAAGGTGCGGCAACGGGGCACTGCCAAGAGGTGCTTGGTGTCCAGGACATCAACAACAGCGCACTTGGAAAAGCGGCGATCCAGTTTCCCGTGCAGAGTCCAGGAGGCCATGGATTCACCTGACTCTGCCCCTTCTGGTGGTGGCGGAGGTTGTTTTGGTGGGGTTCTTGTAGTGGGAACAGTGGTCGCCACCTCTGCCTTGCGCTTCCCAACAGCTCCTTGGCGGTCCGGGATAGCCATTAGTGACACCGGTAGAATTGGTGACACGTCAATACTATCCATAGTATGACGAGGCGAAGTGCTGGAACGAGTCGGAGTCCTAGTGATACTAGCCTCGTCTCGGACCGCCTCCGGAGCGGGAGCTGGGCCGGTCGGAACTGGCTTCCCTTCCTTCTTTCCGGTGGAGACTACAGGAAACGGCGAAGCAGAAGGAGCCGCTGCCGGTGGTTTAGCCACCGGGGTTGCCCCCCCCCCCCCCCGAACCGTTCCTGGCGGGTTTCTCCTCTTCTTCCTCGTCCTCCTAGTCTTGGTTGGGACCGGGTCGCCGTACACCAAAGTCACGGTTGCCCGTGACCCGGTGTACGCGACGCGGTACTCCAACAACATTCCGTATGTTGTTATGAGTCCCCCCAGGTGGGGGGGGGGGGGGTAACTCCAGAGAGCAGGGACTCACGTCTAGCTTCATCGTAAACAAAATTGGAATGCAGAATCGGAATAATAATTTGACCAATCACACTTCGCCTTTTATAACGTTATTTGGGAGCATACAAATTCAAAAAATATCGGGCGAGTCTATTTTAGCGAACCATACCAATACGTACGGGGTGGGTTATCAGTCTTCAATTTTACATTAAAAATTATTTATATATTTATATATATATATAAAAAAAAAACTAAATCAGTCTTCAGTTTTACATTACAAATTATTTATTTTATAAAATAAAACATGTTTTAAGGCATTCGTAATTCACACGAAACATGTCGTATACCCTCAGGATAATTCGGAATGTTTTCAAATTATGTTTAAATCATTGGCAGGATTCTGCAAGTAAGGTTTTGATTGGTGGACATGAGCTCCAACTGGCTGGTGTAATAGTGGAGCTAATTTTAATTAGATTGCACGAGCACATTGATTTATTAATCATCGGCTATTGGATGTCAAACATTTGGTAATTTTTACAAATTATGGTCTTAGAGAGGAAACCCGCTACATTTTTCCATTAGTAGCAAGGTATCTTTTATATGCATCATCCCAATGACATGATAGAACATACTATAGCCTTTGATATATCAATCGAAAAATAGCCCAATGGGCCCACTGACAGGGATCGATCCCAAACGGACCGCCCATCAAGCAAGAGCGTTACCACTCTAGGGTACGTTCCGCCCCCTCTTATAAAGATCGAAATACAGTGATGTAATAAAACAGTGTATTTAATAAATATTTATTTAGCTATATTGTATTGGTACTAGGCCTATGTGCTGTGGACATGCCATTTTCCACATTTGCAGCACTTTCAAGGGTTAAATGCCACGAATATACAAAACTATATAATATAATCTCAATGTTCGGCGTAGTAAACTCTAACTTTAAAAAGGTTATGTAACAGATAAAACGCAGATAAAGAATATTTCTGCAAGAGACATGAATATTCACATTATGTCCCAAAATAGGGAGAATGGGCGTTTAACTACATATACGTTACCATTGTCACCTATGGGATTTTATTTGGTAAAGTACAACCAAAGATTTTCTAATTTGACGAAAAGATGCGACATTTGCCGATTGAAAGCCGAAAAGAATCGGATGCAGCCGAACTTAGGAATTCTGGGTAAATTAGAAAAGAAAAACCAAACGAATGGTTATTTTTAGCATCAAGGAAAGAAGTTGTTTTGAGAAGAAGAAAAAGAGGAATTTTTGTTCATAAAGTTTGATCGCATTTCTGACTCTACAGTGAGATTTGACAGTCTTGTGATTACCTACCAGCACCGTAGACCACAACTGTCATTCTGTGGATATTTGTTATAAAAGCCGATCGAAATAGCACAAAAACATTTGACAGCTGATTTGCCATCATTTGGGTTCATTTATTCATTGACTGTGAATGTGATGGCGATTCTTTACTTACAAAAGGAAATGGTGTTTGTTCAGTGTGTACCTCCCCACCAGGATCAAGATTACAGTAGACACAAACTCATATCCCCTACATCGAACATATTTGTTTTGAACAGTATAGCTTGCCCACCGTGTTCTTGTTGCAATTGCTATTAAATGTTTTATAGGCCTATTCAATTGAACCCCCCCAAATCATTAAATTAAACAAAAAAGTGTTAACTTTTATCAATAATATATCATCTACAATCTATATGTGACTTGCTGACAACGGTAATAAAGAGACAACATCCACATCAACATGAAGTTGCTGGAAAATTCAAAGTTTGAAGCAGTGAATTCAGCTTTGTCTTTTGACCTTGAAAATTGCAGAATTGATGGGAGGTGGGCCTATACCTTTATAATTTACAAAAAGATTACAACAACTTAAACTGATTTATATTAGCCTGAGTACTCTTATGGTAATATAGCTAAACAGACATTTGTACAGTTCTAAATGCTCTAACCATCCGAGGTCAATCTATATAAATTCTGTGCAATCTCTGCCAACCAAATGTAAAGGTATTTAATGTTAAATATAGGATTGTCGTATTAGAGCGGGAATCTTTGACTACCATTTGGTAGGAATCCGGGTCGTTTCGCCCTTATTCCGTTTCACCCCCCCCCCCCCCCCCCCCCCCCCCCCCCCCCGAGTCGTTTCGCCCTTATTCCCGTTCGCCCCGAGTCATTTCACCCTTAGAATGAGTCGTTTCGTCCTCCATTATGAGTCGTTTCGCCCCTATGTATTGGGGTAGTCCGAAACAAAATGTGGACAACTACAACAAATTTATTTTTCGTTAGATTTTACCCACATTTGGTCCAGACAGAAATCTTGAAAAAAACAATGGCATGGATTCCACATACTAGATGATAACCATGTCACCTGTATCGACTTCGCTGAGTTCGCATAGGGCAAAAAGCATGTAATTTTGTGCCGGCTTCCATTTTGACTTTTTATAGAATATTCTACAAGAGGGGTGAAAGGATATGACTTAATCTAACAACCGTTGAATGTAATAACATGTTATGATATAAATGCAAATGTGATGACGTCATATTATTTTATTATTATTAATATTATTTGATTGTTTAAAGATACCACTAGAGATCATTGATTTTATATTAATATTTTAGAGTCTTTCACCACTCTATAAGAGTATTCCATAAAAAACCAAAATGGCAGACAGCAGAAAATTGCATGTATTTTTCCCTAAACTGGCTGTAACGAGAACAGACATCGATATGTTATGTTAAAACCTGTTTAAAAAAGCACAAAACACACATAATTTAAAAACATTTTAATAACAAAATACGCATTATTTTTTTAACAAGGACAACAACAATGCCATATATAGCATACAACAAGCATTTTTTAAATGTAAACTGAAGCAAATGGATCTTTTAATATTTCATCAGCATAGATGTAAACATGACACGTCAATGGATATTACAGAGGTCAATTTCGCAAATTTGCAAAAAAGCAGTCTCCCCCCCCCCTCTCCACACACACACACACCAAAGCACTTTATAACTAATATGTTCTGTCGACAATATCATTGTGTAGGCTAGTCTTTGTACTTATTAATATAAAATACATCAGGCCCGTAGGAACTGGGATGGTGTGAGGGGAGGGGTTCTTTAAAATATTGCACATAATAACATATACATATAAATGGTGTTTATGGTTGATAAAGGGTTACAAATTGATAATCTATATCTGATTTGCAACTAGAGTCACGTAAACAAATTTATTCATCATTCACAAACATAAACATGAGGGCAAAACGACCCTGTATAGAGGGTGAAACGACATGGGGCGATCGGGAATAAGGGCGAAATGACCTGATACCATTTGGTAGGCAGAGATTGCACAGAATTCATATATAGATTGGTCTGATGGTTAGAGAGCATCAACTGATAATTGTCTAAATGTCTGTCTCTGACTAGATTTATATATGAAATTAGTGTTTTCCCTAGCTTGTTTTAGCATGGTGCAGCACCATGCCTCAATAGTCTAGCACCATCTTGCCTTAATCAGCGCCATGCTGCCCTGAGATTAAATAAGCCTTTTTCAGTAATTAATTCTAAAATTGCCTTTATAAAACACCCCAAAAGGTGTTATTAATTAATAAAATATGCCTTTTATATCTTTTGCCATTCATTTATTAAAGCAGTCATAAATGACATTAATGTTTATTTCAATTAATTTTTGTGTATTTTTAATAAATAAAAGTGCCCTGAAAATGGTGAAAATGCCCCAAAAGTGTTTGGTCTACCATGCCTTGCCTAATTTTTAGGGAAATCACTACATGTACCCTACTAGGATGCTAGTTACCAGTAATAATACACATGTGCAAGTAACAATTCATAAAACTAAATGATTCCACACTGTTACATTATTAAATAAATTAATGAAAACAATTCAGTTTATACAACCAATTTCATATCTTGCACTGGTCGTGAGAAATTACAGATTAAAATATACAGGTACCACATAATATTAATGTATTAATTATTGTATTAACAATGTATATCACAATCTCGAGCACTGCATTTGATCTGTAACCATTTTTTTCTTTGAGTCTTAAATGTACATGATCATTAAATTTCATTTCAGAATTGAAAGTTACTCTTGTAAAATGGCAGGGAATGACAAACGCCTTTTCAAGAGCTTAAATATCGAAGCCAACGAGGGTGGTCACGCAACTGCTGGTCTGCAGGCCCTGTCCCCTCCCCAGAGTGCTTTATCACACAGCCCGGTCAGGTATGTATACTGTCAGCAGCGCTTCTACAATTGTTGTAAAATACACTAGCCATGGGATCAGCGATTTAAAAAAATATACTAGCCACAATTAAAAATTCACTAGCCCTACTTTACTTTAAGTTAATGCATTTTACTAAATAACAGTTATAATCAAATATGTCACCGAAAGAGGAAGATGGAGGTTAAAAACACTAATATTGGGGTTGGCGTGGGGTCAGGATAGTCATATTTTCAAAATAGACTTAACTGCAACATTTAACAAACAAAAATTCACTAGCCATTGGGCATGGCAATAGTAGTTATTTACTAGCCCATCATTGAATATCACTAGCCATGGGAGTGGGGCTACCATAATTTATAAGCCCTGCTTTCAGACTCATTATAATGCAATTTTTTCCTGCTCGAAGAATTTTTCATCAATAATTAACTACACACTACAGGGAACATTTTGTTGAGTTTCATGCATCACCTTGTCTGACCATTCTGGTTGTCTGGGCCTCTATTACAAAAACATTATATACAACAGATTTTTAAAAAAAATATGTATTATTGTTTTCACAGACAGTACAGCCACAGTTATGAAGTTGAAGGTTATCTGTGTGATACCATTTCCACAAAGACTCTGTTTTATCTCATCTCCACCCTCAATGCATCATTCAACCCGGACTATGATTTTAGCAATGCCAAGAGTGAGGAGTTCAGCCGTGAACCAAGTGCTCAGGTTTGTATTCAGCCATCCAAAAATCAGATCTATTTCTGCACTATGATGCGATCTATCTCAGTAGGTAGAGCACTCACTTGAGGTGCTTTGGTCGCAGGATCGAATCTACTCAGTGGACCCATTCTCTGATATATTTTTTCCCCCATTCCAATCTGTGCTCCATGACTGGTTTATCAAGGGCCATGAAATGTGCTGTCCTGTCTGTGGGAAAGTGCATATAGAGGTTCCTTGCTGCTGCTGGAAACCTGTAGCAGTTAGAGAACATCTGAGACTATATGTCAGAATTACCAAATGTTTGACATCCAATAGCCAAAGACAGTAAAATCAATGTGCTTTTGTGGTACCGTTAAAATTAAATAAAAACAAAGTTCATTCTGCTGAGAATGCAGAGGTTACTGCAGGGTTGTTGTTGTTTTTTAATATAGAGAGGATGCAATTTCATAATGGGCACTAGTACTAAAGAACTTAAATTTTTTTTAAATCACACACCTTAAAATGTTTGAGCAAGTGGAAAAATTGCACACCTTAAAACACTTAGGCAAGTGAAAAATTGCACTCTTCAAAATGCTACGGTGAGTTAAAAAAAAACCAAGCATTATTAATGTATTAAGTAATTGTTAAATGTAGTGAAAGCTTGCATGGCAAGCTAAAAAATATCATTAAACATTTTAAAATTATTTTATTGAATGCATTTTACTATCAGCAACATAAAGTATGAAAGCTACTGATTTTGTAAATAGTGGCAGTCAATATACGAAAATAATTAACTTTTCTTTGCATCTATACACTTTACGGCAATCTGATTGGTCCAGAGGTGCTTACTTTTTTTCGTTCATATCTCGATGAACCGAAAAACATTAAGCCACACCTACTACCCACCCACACACACGCACACACACACACACACCCCACTGACTCGCACCACTTTTGTGCAACAAGCCGGATTATTCTGGCGATCATATTTAGATATTTTGAACAAAACACACGTGAACACTACAAAAAATGTATACGATAAATTAATGAAAAATGCTATAGCAGAGTAGACATTCTTAAATGATCCAAAAAATAATTGCAGTCAATTCTTAAATGATCTGTAAAAATGCAAAGCAGCAAGAGGAAATGATGTCATTTACAAAAAATCACCTGATTCAAATAATAGTGAATGAACGTTCGCATTCTTACGCGACATAAGTATCAATGAAGTTTACACAAACAATACTACAAGCGTATTTAAAGCTAAACAAAATAAAATCAGTTATGTATTGTTAAAGTATGCATATAAATTTAATTATAAGATTTGACCTCAATTATTTTTTGTTTCATGCAAGTATGAACCGAAAAATCAATGTGCACACTTTTGTATGACCTCTACGCGGACTCATACAGTGTGCACATCATTTTTTCGGTTCATACTTGCATGAACCAAAAAATAATTGCGGTCAATTCTTAATTATTTTACATGTGCTGTTTGTTATCAAGTATAATGTGTTGTTTTTCACATTTATTACATTCGCTGTACATGTAAATGCACGATCGTGCTCACACAACTTAAAAAAGAAGGTCTGACGCAGTCACATTTCATGACAGAATTCTAGACATTATAAAGTAACATGCATAATAAATATATATGTTATGGCAATCTTTCCACACAAAAAATCTTAGCTTATCAAGATACTATTACACTTAGCACTGACAGGGTTCGTGCGAGTCACAAAGATGAATGGAATTTTCAATTGGCGTTTTGTGTTGAAATTTTGTATATAGCTTTATCATATATTGCTTTATCATATACTGTTATTTCCCCAATTTTCACAGAGTTAACTTATTGCCTATGAATTTAGCAGATACAAAAATTTGTTGGGCTAGGTAGGGGACATGAATTGCTTTAGCGGTACTTTCAGAATGCTTGTTATTATTATTTTCTAATGTTAAAGCTATACATTTCTTCTTTGTTGTTAACAGTGGGTTGCCAATGCGATTGATACTCAGCTATTTGCAACAGTGGGTGATTCCTATGGATCTCTAAAACCTCTCCTGTGGACAGCCATTGATGAAGAAATCAATCTTCAAGACTGTGATGTGTATAGGTAAGTGATGAACGTTTTTCTGTAAACAGCAGGGCTAAGATTTTGGTCACTTTCACGACAATTCTCAGAATCAGGCCTCTGAAAATTGCAGCGCTCAAACTTAAGAATTTGTCTTTAACAGCAATTTTAAAAAGAATTGCCATGGGTGAAACAGTCCACCAATGACAATTTTGAGCCTGCCTATGGCAGTTATTTTTTTAAAGTGACATTTTCAGAAAATAAATATAACTGAAAGGTTATTTTGCTGTATGTAAACATATTTCAAATGTGAAAATTTTTAATATTGGAAGATTATGTACACCAGGTGTATATATTTTGCCATTATTGAGGAGTTTTATCGGTAATGCTCTGTACCTATGGCAATTTATATCTCAATAACGGCAATTGCCATCGGTTCCGTCATTAAATTCGAGACCTGAATTGCAAAAAAGATAGTTTTATTCACATGTAGCTTGTGTAAGTCCAGTTTTGTGTAACCCTTTTTTTCATTTGTGCATTAAATTTAGGACATTATTTACATGATCAATGATGGGTTATGCAAACAGGGAATGGGTTACCTGGATTTGGGTTTTTTACAACTCATAAATGTTTATGCAAATTTTCAATTCTTAGAGGCCTGTGAATCAAAACTTATTCTCAGAGAACTATCAAAAGTAGTTGTTATGTAATTCTTGTTTATAATTCTCACTTTGCCAGCTACAATCCTGACCTTGCCTCAGACCCTTACGGTGAAGAAGGATGTATCTGGTCATTCAACTACTTCATCTACAACAGAAAGATGAAACGCATTGTTTTCTTCACATGCAGATCAACTAGGTTTGTTTTAAATTCAAATATATATATACTCAACAAGAAAAGTTTAGCTAATTAAAAACAAATGGCATAACATTTATAAATTAACCTATTTTTATTAATTAGTATTCACATCTGAAATGTTTACCATTTACAAGCAACATAAACTCATCAACCTTTGCCTTAACACAACAGGAGGACCTGGTTTTCTTTTAAGTTTATTCAACCATGGCAAATTTAGACGTCATAAAAGATATTTGCTAAACTTTCGTTGCTGAGTGTGTATATATATATATATATATATATATACATATACATATACATATACATATACATATACATATACATATACATATACATATATATACACTTATTAATTCTAGTTTTACTAGTTTTAGTTTTAACTCACATAAAAACAAAAAAATCATTCCTTGTTTTTAAATATCTTTCGTTTTGACATACAGTGGTAGTTTTCTCAGTTCACACAATCAGGGCTAGCTCTGCCACTCGCCAATTGCGAATTTTAGGAACAGTTGGTGAAGTTTAATTTCAATTTTGCGAAAACGTTGCATGTAAATTGTAATAATTGTTATTTTGTTGAAAAATAACAGTGGATTTTGCATGTTGTAAGTTAATTTGGCGAATTGTTTTGCTCGCCCAGAGATGACTGCACAATATAACACCAAAATTAATTTATTTTACTGAAAGTACAAATTTGATGTTGACTGGCAAAATCCAGATGTGATGGCAGTATTTTGATCACTGTCACCAGGTCTGTTTGCAGGGGTGGGTTCAGGGAAACCTGGCTCAAGCAAATTGGGTGGGTCTTTTTAGCAGCACTTGACCCCCTCCATAACATTTTTGCCAAATCTCTACCTACACACTTGGTCATACATTTGAGGGCATAACCCAGCCTGTGTATAGTAACTTGTTTTATTGAATGTGTGGCACATAGCCCAGTGGTAAATCTCTACCTACACGCTTGGTCATACATTTGAGGGCATAACCTAGCCTGTGTATAGTAACTTGTTTTATTGAATGTGTGGCACGTTGCCCAGTGGTAAATCTCTACCTACACGCTTGGTCATACATTTGAGGGCATAACCCAGCCTGTGTATAGTAACTTGTTTTATTGAATGTGTGGCACGTTGCCCAGTGGTAAATCTCTACCTACACGCTTGGTCATACATTTGAGGGCACAACCCAGCCTGTGTATAGTAACTTGTTTTATTGAATGTGTGGCACGTTGCCCAGTGGTAAATCTCTACCTACACGCTTGGTCATACATTTGAGGGCACAACCCAGCCTGTGTATAGTAACTTGTTTTATTGAATGTGTGGCACGTAGCCCAGTGGTAAATCTCTACCTACACACTTGGTCATACATTTGAGGGCATAACCTAGCCTGTGTATAGTAACTTGTTTTATTGAATGTGTGGCACGTTGCCCAGTGGTAAATCTCTACCTACACGCTTGGTCATACATTTGAGGGCATAACCCAGCCTGTGTATAGTAACTTGTTTTATTGAATGTGTGGCACGTTGCCCAGTGGTAAATCTCTACCTACACGCTTGGTCATACATTTGAGGGCACAACCCAGTCTGTGTATAGTAACTTGTTTTATTGAATGTGTGGCACGTTGCCCAGTGGTAAATCTCTACCTACACGCTTGGTCATACATTTGAGGGCACAACCCAGCCTGTGTATAGTAACTTGTTTTATTGAATGTGTGGCACGTAGCCCAGTGGTAAATGTCTACCTACACGCTTGGTCATACATTTGAGGGCACAACCCAGCCTGTGTATAGTAACTTGTTTTATTGAATGTGTGGCACGTTGCCCAGTGGTAAATCTCTACCTACACGCTTGGTCATACATTTGAGGGCACAACCCAGCCTGTGTATAGTAACTTGTTTTATTGAATGTGTGGCACGTTGCCCAGTGGTAAATCTCTACCTACACGCTTGGTCATACATTTGAGGGCATAACCCAGCCTGTGTATAGTAACTTGTTTTATTGAATGTGTGGCACGTTGCCCAGTGGTAAATCTCTACCTACACGCTTGGTCATACATTTGAGGGCACAACCCAGCCTGTGTATAGTAACTTGTTTTATTGAATGTGTGGCATGTTGCCCAGTGGTAAATCTCTACCTACACGCTTGGTCATACATTTGAGGGCACAACCCAGCCTGTGTATAGTAACTTGTTTTATTGAATGTGTGGCACGTAGCACAGTGGTAAATCTCTACCTACACGCTTGGTCATACATTTGAGGGCACAACCCAGCCTGTGTATAGTAACTTGTTTTATTGAATGTGTGGCACGTAGCACAGTGGTAAATCTCTACCTACACGCTTGGTCATACATTTGAGGGCATAACCCAGCCTGTGTATAGTAACTTGTTTTATTGAATGTGTGGCACGTTGCCCAGTGGTAAATCTCTACCTACACGCTTGGTCATACATTTGAGGGCATAACCCAGCCTGTGTATAGTAACTTGTTTTATTGAATGTGTGGCACGTAGCCCAGTGGTAAATCTCTACCTACACGCTTGGTCATACATTTGAGGGCATAACCCAGCCTGTGTATAGTAACTTGTTTTATTGAATGTGTGGCACGTAGCCCAGTGGTAAATCTCTACCTACACGCTTGGTCATACATTTGAGGGCATAACCCAGCCTGTGTATAGTAACTTGTTTTATTGAATGTGTGGCAAGTAACCCAGTGGTAAATCTCTACCTACACGCTTGGTCATACATTTGAGGGCATAACCTAGCCTGTGTATAGTAACTTGTTTTATTGAATGTGTGGCACGTAGCCCAGTGGTAAATCTCTACCTACACGCTTGGTCATACATTTGAGGGCACAACCCAGCCTGTGTATAGTAACTTGTTTTATTGAATGTGTGGCACGTTGCCCAGTGGTAAATCTCTACCTACACGCTTGGTCATACATTTGAGGGCATAACCTAGCCTGTGTATAGTAACTTGTTTTATTGAATGTGTGGGAAGTAACCCAGTGGTAAATCTCTACCTACACGCTTGGTCATACATTTGAGGGCATAACCCAGCCTGTGTATAGTAACTTGTTTTATTGAATGTGTGGCACGTTGCCCAGTGGTAAATCTCTACCTACACGCTTGGTCATACATTTGAGGGCACAACCCAGCCTGTGTATAGTAACTTGTTTTATTGAATGTGTGGCACGTAGCCCAGTGGTAAATCTCTACCTACACGCTTGGTCATACATTTGAGGGCATAACCTAGCCTGTGTATAGTAACTTTTTTATTGAATGTGTGGCACGTTGCCCAGTGGTAAATCTCTACCTACACGCTTGGTCATACATTTGAGGGCATAACCCAGCCTGTGTATAGTAACTTGTTTTATTGAATGTGTGGCACGTTGCCCAGTGGTAAATCTCTACCTACACGCTTGGTCATACATTTGAGGGCACAACCCAGCCTGTGTATAGTAACTTGTTTTATTGAATGTGTGGCACGTTGCCCAGTGGTAAATCTCTACCTACACGCTTGGTCATACATTTGAGGGCACAACCCAGCCTGTGTATAGTAACTTGTTTTATTGAATGTGTGGCACGTAGCCCAGTGGTAAATCTCTACCTACACGCTTGGTCATACATTTGAGGGCACAACCCAGCCTGTGTATAGTAACTTGTTTTATTGAATGTGTGGCACGTTGCCCAGTGGTAAATCTCTACCTACACGCTTGGTCATACATTTGAGGGCACAACCCAGCCTGTGTATAGTAACTTGTTTTATTGAATGTGTGGCACGTTGCCCAGTGGTAAATCTCTACCTACACGCTTGGTCATACATTTGAGGGCATAACCCAGCCTGTGTATAGTAACTTGTTTTATTGAATGTGTGGCACGTTGCCCAGTGGTAAATCTCTACCTACACGCTTGGTCATACATTTGAGGGCACAACCCAGCCTGTGTATAGTAACTTGTTTTATTGAATGTGTGGCATGTTGCCCAGTGGTAAATCTCTACCTACACGCTTGGTCATACATTTGAGGGCACAACCCAGCCTGTGTATAGTAACTTGTTTTATTGAATGTGTGGCACGTTGCCCAGTGGTAAATCTCTACCTACACGCTTGGTCATACATTTGAGGGCATAACCCAGCCTGTGTATAGTAACTTGTTTTATTGAATGTGTGGCACGTTGCCCAGTGGTAAATCTCTACCTACACGCTTGGTCATACATTTGAGGGCATAACCCAGCCTGTGTATAGTAACTTGTTTTATTGAATGTGTGGGACGTAGCCCAGTGGTAAATCTCTACCTACACGCTTGGTCATACATTTGAGGGCACAACCCAGCCTGTGTATAGTAACTTGTTTTATTGAATGTGTGGCACGTTGCCCAGTGGTAAATCTCTACCTACACGCTTGGTCATACATTTGAGGGCACAACCTAGCCTGTGTATAGTAACTTGTTTTATTGAATGTGTGGCATGTAGCCCAGTGGTAAATCTCTACCTACACGCTTGGTCATACATTTGAGGGCACAACCCAGCCTGTGTATAGTAACTTGTTTTATTGAATGTGTGGCATGTAGCCCAGTGGTAAATCTCTACCTACACGCTTGGTCATACATTTGAGGGCACAACCCAGCCTGTGTATAGTAACTTGTTTTATTGAATGTGTGGCACGTAGCACAGTGGTAAATCTCTACCTACACGCTTGGTCATACATTTGAGGGCATAACCCAGCCTGTGTATAGTAACTTGTTTTATTGAATGTGTGGCACGTTGCCCAGTGGTAAATCTCTACCTACACGCTTGGTCATACATTTGAGGGCATAACCCAGCCTGTGTATAGTAACTTGTTTTATTGAATGTGTGGCATGTAGCCCAGTGGTAAATCTCTACCTACACGCTTGGTCATACATTTGAGGGCATAACCCAGCCTGTGTATAGTAACTTGTTTTATTGAATGTGTGGCACGTAGCCCAGTGGTAAATCTCTACCTACACGCTTGGTCATACATTTGAGGGCATAACCCAGCCTGTGTATAGTAACTTGTTTTATTGAATGTGTGGGAAGTAACCCAGTGGTAAATCTCTACCTACACGCTTGGTCATACATTTGAGGGCATAACCTAGCCTGTGTATAGTAACTTGTTTTATTGAATGTGTGGCATGTAGCCCAGTGGTAAATCTCTACCTACACGCTTGGTCATACATTTGAGGGCACAACCCAGCCTGTGTATAGTAACTTGTTTTATTGAATGTGTGGCACGTTGCCCAGTGGTAAATCTCTACCTACACGCTTGGTCATACATTTGAGGGCATAACCTAGCCTGTGTATAGTAACTTGTTTTATTGAATGTGTGGGAAGTAACCCAGTGGTAAATCTCTACCTACACGCTTGGTCATACATTTGAGGGCATAACCCAGCCTGTGTATAGTAACTTGTTTTATTGAATGTGTGGCACGTTGCCCAGTGGTAAATCTCTACCTACACGCTTGGTCATACATTTGAGGGCACAACCCAGCCTGTGTATAGTAACTTGTTTTATTGAATGTGTGGCACGTAGCCCAGTGGTAAATCTCTACCTACACACTTGGTCATACATTTGAGGGCATAACCTAGCCTGTGTATAGTAACTTTTTTATTGAATGTGTGGCACGTTGCCCAGTGGTAAATCTCTACCTACACGCTTGGTCATACATTTGAGGGCATAACCCAGCCTGTGTATAGTAACTTGTTTTATTGAATGTGTGGCACGTTGCCCAGTGGTAAATCTCTACCTACACGCTTGGTCATACATTTGAGGGCACAACCCAGCCTGTGTATAGTAACTTGTTTTATTGAATGTGTGGCACGTTGCCCAGTGGTAAATCTCTACCTACACGCTTGGTCATACATTTGAGGGCACAACCCAGCCTGTGTATAGTAACTTGTTTTATTGAATGTGTGGCACGTAGCCCAGTGGTAAATCTCTACCTACACGCTTGGTCATACATTTGAGGGCACAACCCAGCCTGTGTATAGTAACTTGTTTTATTGAATGTGTGGCACGTTGCCCAGTGGTAAATCTCTACCTACACGCTTGGTCATACATTTGAGGGCACAACCCAGCCTGTGTATAGTAACTTGTTTTATTGAATGTGTGGCACGTTGCCCAGTGGTAAATCTCTACCTACACGCTTGGTCATACATTTGAGGGCATAACCCAGCCTGTGTATAGTAACTTGTTTTATTGAATGTGTGGCACGTTGCCCAGTGGTAAATCTCTACCTACACGCTTGGTCATACATTTGAGGGCACAACCCAGCCTGTGTATAGTAACTTGTTTTATTGAATGTGTGGCATGTTGCCCAGTGGTAAATCTCTACCTACACGCTTGGTCATACATTTGAGGGCACAACCCAGCCTGTGTATAGTAACTTGTTTTATTGAATGTGTGGCACGTTGCCCAGTGGTAAATCTCTACCTACACGCTTGGTCATACATTTGAGGGCATAACCCAGCCTGTGTATAGTAACTTGTTTTATTGAATGTGTGGCACGTTGCCCAGTGGTAAATCTCTACCTACACGCTTGGTCATACATTTGAGGGCATAACCCAGCCTGTGTATAGTAACTTGTTTTATTGAATGTGTGGGACGTAGCCCAGTGGTAAATCTCTACCTACACGCTTGGTCATACATTTGAGGGCACAACCCAGCCTGTGTATAGTAACTTGTTTTATTGAATGTGTGGCACGTTGCCCAGTGGTAAATCTCTACCTACACGCTTGGTCATACATTTGAGGGCACAACCTAGCCTGTGTATAGTAACTTGTTTTATTGAATGTGTGGCATGTAGCACAGTGGTAAATCTCTACCTACACGCTTGGTCATACATTTGAGGGCACAACCCAGCCTGTGTATAGTAACTTGTTTTATTGAATGTGTGGCACGTAGCACAGTGGTAAATCTCTACCTACACGCTTGGTCATACATTTGAGGGCATAACCCAGCCTGTGTATAGTAACTTGTTTTATTGAATGTGTGGCACGTTGCCCAGTGGTAAATCTCTACCTACACGCTTGGTCATACATTTGAGGGCATAACCCAGCATGTGTATAGTAACTTGTTTTATTGAATGTGTGGCATGTAGCCCAGTGGTAAATCTCTACCTACACGCTTGGTCATACATTTGAGGGCATAACCCAGCCTGTGTATAGTAACTTGTTTTATTGAATGTGTGGCACGTAGCCCAGTGGTAAATCTCTACCTACACGCTTGGTCATACATTTGAGGGCATAACCCAGCCTGTGTATAGTAACTTGTTTTATTGAATGTGTGGGAAGTAACCCAGTGGTAAATCTCTACCTACACGCTTGGTCATACATTTGAGGGCATAACCTAGCCTGTGTATAGTAACTTGTTTTATTGAATGTGTGGCATGTAGCCCAGTGGTAAATCTCTACCTACACGCTTGGTCATACATTTGAGGGCACAACCCAGCCTGTGTATAGTAACTTGTTTTATTGAATGTGTGGCACGTTGCCCAGTGGTAAATCTCTACCTACACGCTTGGTCATACATTTGAGGGCATAACCTAGCCTGTGTATAGTAACTTGTTTTATTGAATGTGTGGGAAGTAACCCAGTGGTAAATCTCTACCTACACGCTTGGTCATACATTTGAGGGCATAACCCAGCCTGTGTATAGTAACTTGTTTTATTGAATGTGTGGCACGTTGCCCAGTGGTAAATCTCTACCTACACGCTTGGTCATACATTTGAGGGCATAACCGAGCCTGTGTATAGTAACTTGTTTTATTGAATGTGTGGGAAGTAACCCAGTGGTAAATCTCTACCTACACGCTTGGTCATACATTTGAGGGCATAACCCAGCCTGTGTATAGTAACTTGTTTTATTGAATGTGTGGGAAGTAACCCAGTGGTAAATCTCTACCTACACGCTTGGTCATACATTTGAGGGCACAACCTAGCCTGTGTATAGTAACTTGTTTTATTGAATGTGTGGCATGTAGCACAGTGGTAAATCTCTACCTACACGCTTGGTCATACATTTGAGGGCACAACCCAGCCTGTGTATAGTAACTTGTTTTATTGAATGTGTGGCACGTAGCACAGTGGTAAATCTCTACCTACACGCTTGGTCATACATTTGAGGGCATAACCCAGCCTGTGTATAGTAACTTGTTTTATTGAATGTGTGGCACGTTGCCCAGTGGTAAATCTCTACCTACACGCTTGGTCATACATTTGAGGGCATAACCCAGCCTGTGTATAGTAACTTGTTTTATTGAATGTGTGGCATGTAGCCCAGTGGTAAATCTCTACCTACACGCTTGGTCATACATTTGAGGGCATAACCCAGCCTGTGTATAGTAACTTGTTTTATTGAATGTGTGGCACGTAGCCCAGTGGTAAATCTCTACCTACACGCTTGGTCATACATTTGAGGGCATAACCCAGCCTGTGTATAGTAACTTGTTTTATTGAATGTGTGGCACGTTGCCCAGTGGTAAATCTCTACCTACACGCTTGGTCATACATTTGAGGGCATAACCCAGCCTGTGTATAGTAACTTGTTTTATTGAATGTGTGGCACGTTGCCCAGTGGTAAATCTCTACCTACACGCTTGGTCATACATTTGAGGGCATAACCCAGCCTGTGTATAGTAACTTGTTTTATTGAATGTGTGGGAAGTAACCCAGTGGTAAATCTCTACCTACACGCTTGGTCATACATTTGAGGGCATAACCTAGCCTGTGTATAGTAACTTGTTTTATTGAATGTGTGGCATGTAGCCCAGTGGTAAATCTCTACCTACACGCTTGGTCATACATTTGAGGGCATAACCCAGCCTGTGTATAGTAACTTGTTTTATTGAATGTGTGGGAAGTAACCCAGTGGTAAATCTCTACCTACACGCTTGGTCATACATTTGAGGGCATAACCCAGCCTGTGTATAGTAACTTGTTTTATTGAATGTGTGGCACGTAGCCCAGTGGTAAATCTCTACCTACACGCTTGGTCATACCTTTGAGGGCACAACCTAGCCTGTGTATAGTAACTTGTTTTATTGAATGTGTGGCACGTTGCCCAGTGGTAAATCTCTACCTACACGCTTGGTCATACCTTTGAGGGCACAACCTAGCCTGTGTATAGTAACTTGTTTTATTGAATGTGTGGCAAGTAGCCCAGTGGTAAATCTCTACCTACACGCTTGGTCATACATTTGAGGGCATAACCCAGCCTGTGTATAGTAACTTGTTTTATTGAATGTGTGGCACGTTGCACAGTGGTAAATCTCTACCTACACGCTTGGTCATACATTTGAGGGCATAACCCAGCATGTGTATAGTAACTTGTTTTATTGAATGTGTGGCACGTTGCACAGTGGTAAATCTCTACCTACACGCTTGGTCATACATTTGAGGGCATAACCCAGCCTGTGTATAGTAACTTGTTTTATTGAATGTGTGGCACGTAGCCCAGTGGTAAATCTCTACCTACACACTTGGTCATACATTTGAGGGCATAAACCAGCCTGTGTATAGTAACTTGTTTTATTGAATGTGTGGCACGTTGCACAGTGGTAAATCTCTACATACACGCTTGGTCATACATTTGAGGGCACAACCCAGCTTGTGTATAGTAACTTGTTTTATTGAATGTGTGGCATGTAGCCCAGTGGTAAATCTCTACCTACACGCTTGGTCATACATTTGAGGGCACAACCCAGCCTGTGTATAGTAACTTGTTTTATTGAATGTGTGGCACATAGCCCAGTGGTAAAGCTCTTACTTGATGCATGGTCGATACTCGTCGGTGGGCCCATTGGGCTATTTCTCGTTTCAGCCAATGCACCATGACTTGTATATCAAAAGCTGTGGTATGTGCTATCCTGTCCAGTGTTCTCGCTCGGTGAAAATTAAAGGAGGGCGGCCGCTCGGCACCACAACCTTCAAAAAATGTTTACAACAAAATACACCAATAAACGAAAAGCAAAAAAAAAAAAGGGGGGGGGGGGAAGTAGTTTGGTTACCATATTGTTGTGTGTTGGTAGACTTTGAGTAAAGGCATACTCCTTATTTTGCCTACAAAAAAGTGCAAAGGGGTTTATAAAAAAGACTCGTCTTTTAACTGAACCAAAGATGATATCGGTCTGACATTCACTGGCAGTTCCAGTTTTGCTGTATCGATCAAAGTTTTAATATTATTATTTTTAATAAAGATTTCAAGATATACGAAAAACAATAAAGATGTTTGTAAAGTGATCTCCTAATGTCAGATACATTTTGTTATTTCCATCTTCATCGAATGAATCGATTGCTGTGATAAAATATTATCGCCACCTGATAAAGACGGTGTATATATTATTTGGCACTCAAGATAAATGATTTTAATGATAAACACTACCACTTCCGTTGTTTTTATAAGCGTTCATATCCCCTCAAAATGAAAAGTTTACAATATTTTATAAAGAACTGCTGAATAAACAGAATAACAGCAAGTAAAAACTAATTATATCTGCAACTAAGGACAAAATATCAAACGATAGTTAGTGGAAACAAAAGACAGAATGACCGTTCTGATCACATGACAAATTTGGCGCCAAATAAGGTTGGGTTTTTTTCAATTGGAGATTGCCGAATCCGTAAAAAATTAAATGTTTTCATTGCTTACATAAAATATAACTTTTATTGTGTCTATCAAACATACAAATGGATACAGATATTGGACAAAATAGAGGCTGTTAAAAATACTGTTAAATTACGTTACGGTAACTGTCGTAAATGTTTCGTCAATTGCTTTTTCGTACATAACGCAGCTTGTTTCCTTTGATGTCCAGTGTGCAGACTGATCATTGTTTTTTGTGTGGAAAAAAGTGCATTTGGAAATAGCAGAGATAGGTGCTGGAAAATAAAGAGGGGCACTCAAAAATAAAGGAGGGCGGGGAGCGTGAAAGGAGGGCGTCAAAAGGAATAGCGGGGTGGGGCGCCCGCTTAGATGGAACAGTGAAAACACTGCTGTCGGTGGGATGGTGCATATAAAAGATCCCTTGCTACTATGGAAAAATGGAGCAGTGAGAACACTGCTGTCTGTGGAATGGTGCATATAAAAGATCCCTTGCTACTATGGAAAAATGGAGCAGTGAGAACACTGCTGTCTGTGGAATGGTGCATGTAAAAGATCCCTTGCTACTATGCAAAAATGGAGCAGGTTTCCTCGAATACTACGGGTAAAGAAAAACCCTCAAATGTTTGACATCCAATAGCCGATGATAATAATCAATGTGCTCTAGTGGTGTCTTTAAACAAAACAATCTTTTTTAAATTGATGTTCAGGTGCATGTGCAGACATTTATGCAGGGAGAGTTGTGTCATGATCCTCCAGAAAATATACATGTCAAAATAGAGAAGAATGGGGGTTCAATTCAAAACCTTTCCAAGCCCTGCATTCGAGCTTGATCCCCTGTTCATTACAGTGATATGGACACATGTTTTTAATTACAGCTCGTCGGTTCCGTCTGGTAATTCGGATGATGGTGCTGATGTCAGTATGGACATGATGGATGATGACGACATTTGAATGGTAAGTTGATGTGTTAGTGTGATTATTGTTTTACAGTATGGTGTACATAGTGAAACAGTAATCTTAGTGTAAGGTGATTTTGATTTTTAATTATACTGCATGGTTTGTTTTAACTTTGATTTGAAGAAATACTATTTAAAAACTGCTCACCCTAGATTTTAGATAGTCTTAAACATATATGTCCGACACCATAATACAATTTATCCTATAACTTACCCATGCTATCCATGTCATAAACCCATGTGATAATTTACTTTATTAACCCCATTAATAATGGTATGCAAATTTACACGGTCTCTAGGTAATGTGTTGCTGTGACATCAAACTAATCTGCTAATCATGATAACGTCATATTATCGATGGCAGCGACTTTAGTACTCTGATTTACTAAAAAATTAATTTCAATGTTATTTTAGAAGTGTTATAGGATAAACTGAATTCGCTACTCGTTTTTTTTAATATGTAAAATATCAACCTCGTCTAGTTAATCGGTATTTGTCTCGACAGAGCCTCGGTTGATATTTTCCATATTAAAAATACTTGTGATGAATCCTCTATTTATAACCGTTACTGTAATGTATTGAGTGTATATCGTTAAATAAAACATTCCTTCCTTCTTATAGTAATTCATGCACTTACAACTTTTTGCATAGTTTATAAATTTTTACAAATGAAGTATCAGGCATTAAAATAAGCAGTGTGTCTGATAACCCATGTAAAGGTTACCACAAAATACATGGTTATTGCGTTTACATTATTATTACTTTAAAATCCCATAGCAGACACCCTGATACTTTGTTAGTCATACTTTAAAATCCCATAGCAGACACCCTGATACTTTGTTAGTCATACTTTAAAATCCCATAGCAGACACACTGATACTTTGTTATTATTACTTTAAAATCCCATAGCAGACACACTGATACTTTGTTAGTCATACTTTAAAATCCCATAGCAGACCCACTGATACTTTGTTAGTCATACTTTAAAATCCCATAGCAGACACACTGATACTTTGTTAGTCATACTTTAAAATCCCATAGCAGACACACTGATACTTTGTTATTATTACTTTAAAATCCCATAGCAGACACACTGATACTTTGTTAGTCATACTTTAAAATCCCATAGCAGACCCACTGATACTTTGTTAGTCATACTTTAAAATCCCATAGCAGACACACTGATACTTTGTTAGTCATACTTTAAAATCCCTCAGCAGACACACTGATACTTTGTTAGTCATACTTTAAAATCCCATAGCAGACACACTGATACTTTGTTAGTCATACTTTAAAATCCCATAGCAGACACACTGATACTTTGTTAGTCATACTTTAAAATCCCATAGCAGACACACTGATACTTTGTTATTATTACTTTAAAATCCCATAGCAGACCCACTGATACTTTGTTAGTCATACTTTAAAATCCCATAGCAGACACACTGATACTTTGTTAGTCATACTTTAAAATCCCATAGCAGACACACTGATACTTTGTTATTATTACTTTAAAATCCCATAGCAGACACACTGATACTTTGTTAGTCATACTTTAAAATCCCATAGCAGACACACTGATACTTTGTTAGTCATACTTTAAAATCCCATAGCAGACACACTGATACTTTGTTAGTCATACTTTAAAATCGCAGACACACTGATACTTTGTTAGCCATACTTTAAAATCTCATAGCAGACACACTGATACTTTGTTATTATTACTTTAAAATCCCATAGCAGACACCCTGATACTTTGTTATTATTACTTTAAAATCCCATAGCAGACACACTGATACTTTGTTAGTCATACTTTAAAATCCCATAGCAGACACACTGATACTTTGTTAGTCATACTTTAAAATCGCAGACACACTGATACTTTGTTAGTCATACTTTAAAATCCCATAGCAGACACACTGATACTTTGTTAGTCATACTTTAAAATCCCATAGCAGACACACTGATACTTTGTTAGTCATACTTTAAAATCCCATAGCAGACACCCTGATACTTTGTTATTATTACTTTAAAATCCCATAGCAGACACACTGATACTTTGTTAGTCATACTTTAAAATCCCATAGCAGACACACTGATACTTTGTTAGTCATACTTTAAAATCCCATAGCAGACACCCTGATACTTTGTTATTATTACTTTAAAATCCCATAGCAGACACACTGATACTTTGTTAGTCATACTTTAAAATCCCATAGCAGACACACTGATACTTTGTTAGTCATACTTTAAAATCCCATAGCAGACACACTGATACTTTGTTAGTCATACTTTAAAATCCCATAGCAGATACACTGATACTTTGTTAGTCATACTTTAAAATCGCAGACACACTGATACTTTGTTAGTCATACTTTAAAATCCCATAGCAGACACACTGATACTTTGTTAGTCATACTTTAAAATCGCAGACACACTGATACTTTGTTAGCCATACTTTAAAATCCCATAGCAGACACACTGATACTTTGTTAGCCATACTTTAAAATCCCATAGCAGACACACTGATACTTTGTTAGCCATACTTTAAAATCGCATAGCAGACACACTGATACTTTGTTAGTCATACTTTAAAATCCCATAGCAGACACACTGATACTTTGTTAGTCATACTTTAAAATCGCAGACACACTGATACTTTGTTAGCCATACTTTAAAATCCCATAGCAGACACACTGATACTTTGTTAGCCATACTTTAAAATCCCATAGCAGACACACTGATACTTTGTTAGCCATACTTTAAAATCC
The DNA here is from genome assembly GCF_016097555.1 of Gigantopelta aegis. Classification (NCBI taxonomy): domain Eukaryota; kingdom Metazoa; phylum Mollusca; class Gastropoda; order Neomphalida; family Peltospiridae; genus Gigantopelta; species Gigantopelta aegis. The sequence goes on along the minus strand of NC_054712.1, from coordinate 57,368,712 downwards.
CATAGCAGACACACTGATACTTTGTTAGCCATACTTTAAAATCCCATAGCAGACACACTGATACTTTGTTAGTCATACTTTAAAATCGCAGACACACTGATACTTTGTTAGCCATACTTTAAAATCCCATAGCAGACACACTGATACTTTGTTAGCCATACTTTAAAATCCCATAGCAGACACACTGATACTTTGTTAGCCATACTTTAAAATCCCATAGCAGACACACTGATACTTTGTTATTATTACTTTAAAATCCCATAGCAGACACACTGATACTTTGTTAGCCATACTTTAAAATCGCATAGCAGACACACTGATACTTTGTTAGTCATACTTTAAAATCGCATAGCAGACACACTGATACTTTGTTAGTCATACTTTAAAATCCCATAGCAGACACACTGATAATTTGTTAGTCATATTTTAGGGGTGGGACGTAGCCCAGTGGTAAAGTGCTCGCCTTGATGCGGGTTTGGTCTGGGATTGATTCCCGTCGGTGGGCCCATTGGGCTATTTCTCGCTCCAGCCACTGCACTATGACTGGTATATCAAAGGCCGTGGTATGTGCTATCCTGTCTTATGGGATGGTGCATATAAAAAATCCCTTGTTACTAATGGAAAATGTAGTGGGTTTCCTTTCTTAGACTATATGTCAAAATTACCAAATGTCTGACATCCAGTAGCCTATGATTAATAAAACTGCTCTAGTGGTGTCGTTAAACAAAACAAACAAACTTTTTCATAGTACTTTTCTTATTGTACCTATACTTGAAGATATATATACATTTGTATATTGATAAAAACCACAAATGATCACAAGTTAGCAGGGCCGTTTACAGCTAGGACTTTTGTTGGGGGAGGGTGGGTGGCACATGGATTCTCCCCATTCTAAAACTTCCTTAAACAGTTAAGAAGAGGATTTTCTTTTAGTTTCTATTATTTTCACTGGATTTCTCACCCCCACCCACCCCACTCCCTAGGTATGACCCTGGTATGGGGTTGTAGGTTTTGTTTCAATAAGATTTTATTGAGAACAAAGTACCGTTCTTGACTTTCCTGAGGTAACCTCAGGTAGTAACTTAAACGGCCGTTCTTGACTTATTTTGATGCCTGCAGTATTTGATCATCCTGGTGTCTGTAATACATTGTAGTTCAAAAATAACTATAAAACAGAAAAGGTATATACATGTACCCTAGGGGTTTCTTAGCATCAGCAGCTTTAAACAAGTTGTTATCATACCTGCATAAATATTCGATTTATTGTTGATCTTGCAGATTTTGAGATTTATCACGGAATCACTCTCCGAACAAAATGTTGACACTGCACCCAGAATCACTTTGCAGGCCAGACATTGGAAGTGACATGAAGATACTTAATACATTTTGGACATAAAGCATTTTTGTTTGTTATTTGTATGGTCTCAGGGTTAATTTTTTTATTCCTGAAATAGTATAATATTAAATATTGTTCAATCTAACGTGTATTTCAAAGTAAATTTGCAAAAAATTCAAATGTTGACAACCACGTCATTTGTTTTGTTGTATTTGTTTTTGCAAGATAATTGTTAATTTGGCAAACCATTAGCAAAATTCATCAAATTGTTATTTTCCTGTAATAAAAAATTAGATTATATGTTTCCCTCTCATATTTAAGTATATATAGGACTGCATTATCTGACAAAAGACATCAATGAAAAGTATTTCTTTCGTTTATCAGTAGGTATATAGGGCAGAGCTATGTTACAAAAGAAAGGTATGAAATAAATTTGTATCTTTCATATGGTAGATGTCATTGTGTTTAACATTGGGAGTATTACTTCATTGGTAATATGTGTTATCATATTAATGTGAGTTGGTGATCATAGACAACAGCAACTGCCCCCTCCTCCCCACCCCCACCCCCACCGAGGGTACGGCCCTGCAATCCAAGAGGGAAACACATTTATTCCTACATTAAAAAATTTGATACTGTTCATATCTGGTACAAATACACAATGGTAATTGTGAGAAAAAATCTATTACAGTAATATGTTTAGTGACGTCATATTAATGTGAGTTGGTGATGTCATTAGGCAACAGGTTTAGATCGATATTTAGCCAATTTCGACAAATCCACAAGCCTTTGGTCCCGGCTAGATAATTTCTGGTCTGGGCTAGTTGAAATTATCACCTATATTACTATAATACTTGTACATAGGGCACTAGCCAAACCTGTGAGGAATAGTGACTTTCTCAAACAGTTGTTGAATACTGCAGTTTGCTATTTTACGGTAGTGTGGATTAATTCGCACTTTATGTTAGTTCAGAAATAACATGTCCTACACATATGTTGCAAGAATAATCAAAACATTTCAATAGTTTTTTGTTGTTTTTTTCCTTCCTTTGATGTCTTTTTTGAGTTTTACAATTCATGTAGTTTGTATATTTTATTATGTGTTATATTTTTACAAAAAGTCCTGTCCAGTTAATAGTGTTAGTAATTAATCTTTTGGAAAATATAAAATGTGGCACAAAAAATATTGTAACATTTAAAAAATTTAGCAGGAATTTCAGAACTCTAGATTGTTCACAATATTGGAAAATGGCAATTTTGAAATGTAAATGATTTTAATTCTATTTTGACCAGAAAACCTTGGTCACTGTAGCATTTATTTTTAGAACTTTTTGTTCCAAATTTTAATTATGACAGGTATTTGTTGTAAGTGAGGTAATAGATTAAACAGTGTTCTTTTGTATATAATTTGTAGTGTATAAAATGGTATTATGCATCATGTACATATACTGTAATTTTCTTTTGTATGATACCAAACAGCGATGTTTGTTTCTTTGTTTGTGCTGGAGTATCATTTAACGTTTTGTTTAGTGGGGTGGGGTTTTTTTGGTGGATTTTTTTATTAAACAGCATTTGAATGAATTAGTTACGTGTTACTAAATATACACAGTACTATAAATATACCATCAAAACATTGTCACATTTTATTCCTATTATATACAGTTAAACCCCTCGTAAACTGGACAAGTAAAAAGTCTGGTTTTAAGAGGCATCTAGTTTACAGCGGTTCCATTATTTATTGATATTTTAAAAAAAGGAACCGAAAAGTGCCCAGCTTAAAAGGAAGTCTGGTTTACAGAGGGTCCGGTTTAGAGGGGTTTCATTGTATAAACCGTATGATGCTGGGTAGTTACAGTGAGAAATAATCCTGGCTCTGCTTTCAAAAATTTGTAGTGATTAATGAATGAACAAACTTGAGGTTGAAGAAGCGCAAAAGTAGCAATTAATTTTAATGAGTTGTTTGATTTATTGGTCTTAAATTTTGTAATATTAAAACTAACTGATAATACCTTTCACGGGCATAAGAAGGTGTCAAAAAGTGTGTGTGTGTGTATATTAAAAAAAACATCGCTGCTGCTACGCCAGTGCCTTTTCAAACAGGGACAGCATATTGTGATGCAGTACCAAACGTTATTACCCATATGGTTACAAATATCTTGGTACATATCAGGGTGTAACGTCCCACTAGAATGCCAAATGGGACGTAACACTTCGATGTCATACATTGACGTCATTGATAGGCGCACCACAACCTAACAGGAATGTAAACCAAACGTTATTACCCATATGGTTACAAATATCTTGGTACATATCAGGGTGTAACATCCCACTAGAATGCCAAATGGGACGTAACACTTCGATGTCATACATTGACGTCATTGATTGGCGCACCACAACCTAACAGGAATGTAAACCAAATGAGTTGAGTGATATAAATTAAGATTGATTATGAATCATAAATAGGATATTAAACTCGCTATCATTTCATATCATGTCTATGTCCCTTGTAAAATAATTTCATTGTCACTCGCTAAAGCTAAAATTATTTCACTCTGAACATAAACCTGATTCGAAACGGAAGCTTGTTTAATATCTTATAATAATGTTCCATGTCAAACACTGGAAGGGATTATAAATGTATATATATATATATATATATATATAAACCCCATAGTAAATAAACATTTCTATTAAAATGTCTTATGGTCTTACCATACATGTATGTTGATTAGTTTTCAGTAGGTTGCCGTTGGTTACTTCTGGGGATTGTTTTGAAAGATTGTGAGAATAATTTTGCCTTATTTAAATATGCTTCTCTGGACTTGCCAAGAAAAGAAAAAAACATTCCTTATTCATCTTTTGTAACTGTTGAATCCAGATTTTTACTGAATATGTGTGTATTTCTTTTCTACATGTACTTTTGTTTGCGACTGATTTTAGTTTACGACTTTGCATGCATATGGACAGCTGGTTTGTTCATTCACTGTTAAGTTGTAGAATTAGAGATAGACTGATATTTTTTCTCATTCATAACAAAAGCTGGTGCACTTGTTACAGTTAAACAATTTAAGTTTATGGAACTACAGCACATATTTCCTAACTATTGTTCACTTCCTCTGTCTGTGACTTATAACACTTTTCTTTTGATTGAGATATTTCCATTGACATACACTGATACACGCATTACAGTGAGTCCGAAATGTGGTGAAACAGCCACATTCTCTGAGTCTTGTTCTGGGATGCCCTCCCACCGACAGTTGTATGTACACACATACAACACACACACACACGTACCACAACATACATACACACTCGCACATAAATATAAGGACATACTAATTTGGTGAAACATGCAACAACATACTTTCAGTAAACTACATGTGTAAGCACTAAATTTTCAAACAACATACATTTTCTTGTTTTTAGATTTAATTTACATTTGATTAACATTTCTTTGTTAATAGTTCCTAAATGTTATATTATGGAAACAATTTTGAAATTCACATGTACTTTTTACTGCACTGAATTATAATTTGCATGCAAATATACATGTAGCTATAATATTTGTTCATTGATAATACATGGTTTTTGTTTAGTATCTTTTGTACATTTACAGTAATTAGTGCATGATGATTTCTGGCCGAATAGTATTTGTTGTAATATTTGCTTTTTAATGATGAGTTAATATTTGTCAAATCCTTCAGTCTGATTTGTAGACTGCTTGTGTAGATTTACCCACTGTATTGATAGTATTTGGGTTGTAATTTATTGTAATATTTGCTTTTCAATGATGAGTTAAGATTTGTTAAGATCCTTCAGTCTCCTTATGTAGATTCAGCCACTGTTTTGATCGTCGTTAGGTCATGCTTCTTTAAAGAAGGAAGATGGTTAGAATGTTTACCATGAAACTGGGAGCTTTTGTTCTGTCGGCCATGTTTTTTTTTTGTTATGTTATGTAGTGGATATACATGTAGGCCTACGGTCAAACCTGTATAAACAGCCACCTTATTAACTGAAATCACCTAATACTTGTACAACTTTGGTGAAAACATTTTTTTTTTTTTTTTTTAATTTCTGTCTTAGTCCCATCAAAAAAAAACTTCCTACCTTGTTCTTTGATGAAAGACTAAATAGTAAATTGTTACTTTTCAAGAATTTACTGGATTTTTTTATATTTATTTTTTACAGGGTGTGTGAGTGGGTGGCTTGTTTGATGTTATTTCCATCCCCAATTAAGAACAGCATTACTTGTATAAGTCAGCCACATTACTATACTCTTTCAAATGCTAGTAGTTGCTAAAGTCAGTTTTGACTGTATTATAAAATAAGTTGCCAATGTTTGTGTCATTGTGATGCTGTTTATGTTGTAACTTTCCCATCATATGGCAGCTGTATCGTTTTGGTCAGGGTAGCCTACTTGTGTTTACTCGTTCAAACAAGCATTCTGAGAGTACTGCTGAAGCTGGCCTGGGAACTGTATTAATGTGCCCACATCCACTTACAGTTCAGGCATGCCCATCCCGGACTTAATCTCTGACATTGCCAGTGACTAATTCCAGGACAGGAGTGGGAGGGGTAAAGTTTGAGGTGAGAGGAAATTTGAAAATTTTAATAAAGGCGAGAATAACCATGTCTGGTCAAACTGAAAAGCCAAACAAAAAATTTGAGTGCTCATCTAAAGTTTGAAGATGATTTCAGCAATTTAGACGGACTGTCAAAAATAAAGGGTATCAAACTATTTACAACAAAAAAAATAAACAAAGTTTTGGAAATGGCGGGCCAAAAACTGCTGAAGCAATACATATCTCTTACTGTTAAGTTCAAGGGCCATAACTCTGTCAAAAATGGGCAAATCCCCATGAAAGTCAAACCTATACACAAAAGCATTGTGGGAAAAAGTCCAGAAATCTGTATGTGGGACAGGACAGAGACGAAATGTACAGTATTATCCGGTTGGGACCAATAGGAAACTAAAAATAATTGTATACTTCAAAACATAAAAGTGTTTTTTTTTTGAAAATCTTTATGACTTTGTCTAGGTGCTTAAAAATAAGAGTTGAAAACACCAAAAATACCAGTCATCTGTCTTTAACTATATGTTGGTCATTTATGTAACGCATGATTAAAATCTAAAATCTACTATCATACTAAAAATGTTTGCAGTATTATTTAATAATATATGACGTTTGTTTTATTAAATATTTAATCAATTTAATTTATGTATGAAACAGCCATGTGTTAAAGATGTGATCATATAATATACTATTGGTTGTTTTTGAAGATTAATTTAGTCTACTTGATTAATTCAGATATATATTCTTGAAAAACATTTCTATTCATGAGGTGTTGTTTTCATATCTTGATACATGTTGGAATACTTCCAAGTTTCAAAATGTATGTACTGTAACTTCACATAGCATTTTACCAATAACTAAGCTTTGTTGTGTGTGTGTTTGTGTATAAATATAAATATTGACAAAAATGTATAATTAACAGAAGTGTAGGTAAAACAAAACTGAGTTGGGAAATATTATTTTGATTCATATTATGTTAACTTGAAGACTACACGTATGGTCATGTTGAAGATATATGGCATTCTTTTACTCTTTATAAGACATTCATTTATCTCATTAATTACAAGCTATTTATTAGTTTTCCATACAGGTTTTATTCTCGTTTTTTGTTTGTTTCTTTGTTCATTCGTTTGGGTGTTTTTCATCATTATACATGTATTTGTTTTTTTGGGTGTTCAAGAACAAACGTCTTGTGTAAATATTGTTCGGTGCTGACTATATTAACAGATTACAGCCCTCAGTGGCGGATCTAAGTTTTGTGAGAGTTATATTTTTAATGTATTTTTTCATTTTGTTACTCTGTCACTGGATCTGTCACTGGCCCCACCAAGTTGAGATAACTCATGGTTTAGCTAAGCTAGTTTACAGTGATCTGTTCGTAGTTACACCGTAACTGGAGTGTTAAACTTTCATTTTTGAAAAAAAAACGTATAACGAACAGGAGCATGAAAGTAAGTGTGAACTCCATAGAATGTGGAGAAGAGAAAAATCGTGCTCCTGAAAATTATAAGACTTACAGGGAAAGTGTGATTTGTTCCAATGGGTGTAGTATATATACCTGTACATTTAGCACCGCTCAGACTGTACCTGGGTGTGTGCAGATGTGCTGCACTTGTGTGTTGACGCCTAGTCAAAGCAGACGTCTGATGTGAAACGTTTTGAGTGACGTGGCAGTTATTCAAGGGATTGCACAGCAGTTGAGTAGTGCTATGATGTCATGAACTGTAATCGGAAGCCTTATTGAATGGATGGACGGACGTTTAATAATTGATTCTCTAAGCTTCACTGAACTATGGGATGAAACGGCAGCATCTTGTATGATCGACCATTAGTCAATATTATTTGAGAGGTTTTGGAGAGCTGTCGTGTTTGTGGCTATCTAGAATTCAGCTGTTGTGACAGTTATTTGTATGGTACATTTCATTCAAGCTGGACTTCGGGAGAATGATCAGGTAGTTTTTCTTTTTTCAGTACCTGTTTAGCAAAGTTTATACATAGTCTAAAGCTACAGAAAATGGTTTAGAGTGTGTAATACCCATATGTAAGAAGTATGGGATTTGTAATGTCCATTTTCAGACACTTGAACTTTACATAGTCTAAAGCTATAGAGAGAAAGGTTTAGAGAGTGTAGTGTCCATATTCAAGAAGTATGGGATTTGTAATGTCCATTTCCAGACACTTACACGTTACATAGTCTAAAGCTCTAGAGAGACAGGTTTAGAGAGTGTAATGCCCATATTCAAGAAGTATGGGATTTGTAATGTCCATTTCTAAACACTTGAACGTTGCATAGTCTAAAGGTTTAGATAGTGTAATGCCCATATTCAAGAAGTATGGGATTTGTAATGTCCATTTCCAAACACTTAAACGTTACATAGTCTAAAGCTCTAGAGAGAAAGGTTTAGAGTGTGTAATGCCCATGTTCAAGAAGTATTGGATTTGTAATGCCCATTTCCAGACACTTGAACATGTATAGAAATGTGTTATTAAAAAGGTGTTTGAATTCTGGTTTAGTGTTGATACAAAGTGCTCCTACTGGCAGTAGCTAGTGGGAATTTCCTTGTTAGTTCTGTTGGTAGAGCACTGGACTCTCGTACTGAGAGTCTGTGGTTCGAATCTCCTCAGTGGAGGTTGATTTTTCTGTTACACTCATATTTAGTGACGACTTGGAACTGCATGCAGTTCGTATTATGGCATCATTGTAGGGTACCTTTGAACAGGGGTTAATATATATATATATATATATATACATACATACATACATACATACATATATGTATATACATGTATGTATGTATGTATATAGGCACAAAAAATTAATGTAGCATATACGTGTACATGTAGTGTTAGTAATGATTAAGTGGGGATTTCTTAGTGAAGATTCTCGTTCACCTTTGCCTAGTGCAGGGAGTACGAGGACGACTTGAATATATTGAATGGCTGTTCTAGGTGTTTTAACGTGCTGAATTTTCCTGATTTTAGTTTGTTCTGTATCCATATTCTTACTTTTCATACTAACATTGTACTGGCCACTGGCAGGTTTTTATCTGTATATTTAGTTTTATTCCATCCTGCATTACATCACACATGTATCCGTTTATTCATGTCCATTATATTTTATACTTTGGTAGTCATTCTGTAAATATTTATTATAACACTAAAAAAATTAAACGTGTGATATTCAAATTTGTTGATTGTTTTTTGTTTTAAAACTTGATGATGGGTACTGGTATATCTACATGTAACATACTATACAGCCCTGGCAAGTAACCATGGCCGTGGAACTTTCCATTTTCTGTCGGTTATTTATTTATTTATTAATTTATAATTATTATTATTACAGCTAAATTAAACTTCTCTTACACATTAATGTCAAAAATGATGTGGAGACTATTTTTCCACGGTATATTAATGCCATGGATGCTTAACAGAACTGGTTTTTTGTGTGAAATAAAGGTGACATCACACGATACGAATGTCTCGTACGAGAATAGCTGATGAAACCGTAAACATTGTTGTTTTTGTCTAACGGCACAACTAGAGTACATTGATTAATTAATCATCAGCTAGTAGATGTCAAACATTTGGTAATTCTGTCATGTAGTCACAATTTTTCATAATGCAGCAAGGGATCTTGTATAATATGCACTTTCCCACACACAGAAAAACACATACCATGAGACACCTTTGATAGTTGTGGTGTACTGGTTGGAATGATGGCAAAAACCAGTCCGTTCAATGGATCCATTGAAGTGGTTTGATACTGCATCGCAAGCACCTCAAGCGAGCACTCGGCCCGCCGAGCTAAATCCCCTGATTGAAACGAGACATTATTATTTCATTGGTTGCTATGTAATTGGCTGTTCTCGTAGGAGGATTTAACCCATAGGTTCATGCGTCTATGGTATTTACCAACAACAACAAAACTAAACTGCTTGCGTGTGTGGTGTGCGTGATTGTGTGTGTGTGCGTGATGTGTGTGTGTGTGTGTGTGTGTGTGTGATATAATAAACTAACAATGTTCATATTCTCAGTGTGTTATCAATTCTCTTTAATACCAGACGTGCCTGCTTCCCGAAAGGGATCAAGCTCAGTCGCCTGAGATTCTTATGTCGTCACAACTGGTATATCAAAGGCCGTGGTATGTGCTATCCTGTCTGTGGGATGGTGTATATAAAAGATCCCTTGCTACTATTGGAAAAAAAATGTAGCGGGTTTCCTCTATGACTGTGCCAAAATGACCATATGTTTGACATCCAATAGCCGATGATTAATAAATCAATGTGCTCAAGTGGTGTCGTTAAACAAAACAAACTTTTTTTGTTTATGTCGTAGGCCTAATTATGAGGCTAATATAAAAATCCGCTTGCTGGACAATTTGACTGGCTGTTATGAAATCGGCTATTACAGACCTTCGTTTTTGACGGGCGCGAGCGCTATCACGCCCGTGAACCCCCGTCAACTCAATCTGACGGGCGCGAAATAACGCGCCCCTAAATTGAACAAATCACACTTGTGTTGTTTGTTTTTTAACTCCGCCATTTTAATTGTTTATTGAATACAATCCACAACACCACAAATCTTTCCATTCTGTTCACAATGAACTTCCTAGAATACTTTTTACATATTGAAACACGATTGGTTGGTTATCTTTACACTGAGCCAATCAGCTAGGAGTTCACTTATTATTAAGATCTCGTCGGTTTTGTTTGTTTAATCTCGTACAATGCAGGTAACGATCGCGAAATGTATTTATACTGTCGTCATTTTGATCACGTACAGGAAAAATAATAGGTGCGTTGTCCAATATATATAATGTTTACTGTATAATGTATAATGTTTATACATATTGATATCACAGTAAACGCGTACACAAACAAAAACGTAATTTAGTAAAGCAGGTTTTGTTTTCGTTAATAACATAGCGATGTACTCGTAGACATTTCTACTTTCTGTTTTACGATACTGCCACGTGATTTAAAGCAAAGGACATTGCCCTTGGTAGAGTCAGATTTCTAGTACATGTGATCGGTTGACGGGCCCCTGAAACAAACATACACCGATTTAATTTCAAGTCAGTAATTCGAATTTACCGAGTATAAAGCATGTATATTTTAAAATTAAATTTACATTAGGGTGGTTATGTTGGGTTTTTTTGTTTGTTTTTGTTTTTGTTTTTTTATGGGTTGCTATGATTCGAGTTAGTAGTATAATAAATGACGTGTTAACTACAGTACATCGACAATTAAAGTTAATCCTGTTTGTAAAAATATATAATTATAAAAGTTGTAGTAAGATATATTTGGGTAGAAAACAATAGATGTTGACATTATCTCTGTTATAACATTATTATTATTATCATTTTTAAGTAGAGACTTTGAAGGTACATGACTTATATTATGATATCATGATAAATGTGATAACCCTGTGCCATGTGGTTGTTACACTTTTAATTTCTTTTTAGTTTAAATGATTTACAAATAGGCCTACTGACATTATTTTGTGAGTGTTTTATTAAATATTTTACAGTTAGAATTCTTAATAACAATACCATAGTTGTTACAATGCCAATTCACATTCAGTTCACAGGTTTGTGTCCATGGAGAAATCATATCATTCTGCGATGAAGATTAAAATTATTGTACTTGATTTAAATAAAACAGAATAAACACAAACAAATCAGTTTCAATTCTTTATTCATAAATAGTCAACAGATTATCATGATTCAGAATTTTAATGCAACATAATTAATATGCATATAATATATAAGAAATCGATAAATGTTGTGTTCATGGTGTTTCTTTTTCTTGTGAAAGACTGCAATGGCTCATTCCTTCATCTTTGAGAACAACTATCATATTAGTTAAATTAAGATATTTATTTTGAAAACACAAAACGTTAACTTTTAAGATATTTAATTTAGAAATCATTACTCCTCAAACTTAATCATGTTCATGGATGCAATTCCTCTCGGTCTCTTGCCTCCTAATTCTGATTATTTTGAGGGGTGCAATTTTTCCCTCCTCTGCATTTTGAGGAGTGTCATTTCTACTCCCCTCGTAAGCATTTTGAGGAGTGCGATTTTTAGCACTCCTGGGTTTTTCAAAAACGAAGGTCTGCTATTACAGTACGAGGCATTTGTATTGTGTGGCGTTTCCTTTAGGCTTACATGATTTTTTATTTTGTACTGGAGATATCTGGAAGGAGCACACTGTCTAGTGAAGGGGGGGGGGGGGGGGGGGGGGCAAGTTTCAATTTATTTATATAGAGTGGGGCTCCAAAATAACATTTTCATTCTCAGTTCCTATGGGCCTGCTTCCTGGACTGTCATACTAGTCGCCGGATAAATTGACTTGAAACCAATTCATACTTTGATTGTTGACCTCATGCGAAATGGAATTTTATTTTTTATAACGTGGATCCATGCATTTTAAAAGAAAAAGCATTGAACGAACCCGCAACAAAATATAATATGAACTGTGTCAAAAGACACTGAATTCACTGACAAATGAGCATTAGGTTTGAACAGAAGCAATGTAATGAGTTACAGGTTTGTAAATTAACAAAACTTAGTGTCAATTTTTTTTGTACGGGTTGAAACTAGCGTCTGCGTCTTTAACTGATCGTAGACCTCGTGCTTTCGAATTAAAAAAAATAAATGTTTTATTTAACGTCGCCACTAGAGCACATTGGTTTTTTTTAATCTTATCATCGGCTATTGGACGTCAAACATTGGTCGCCACATAGGCTACTCTTTTACGACAGGCAGCAAGGGATCTTTTATTTGCGCTTCCCACAGGCAGAATAGCACAAACCATGGCCTTTGTTGAACCAGTTATGGATCACTGGTCGGTGCAAGTGGTTTACACCTATCCATTGAGCCTTGCGGAGCACTCACTCGGGGTTTGGAGTCGGTATCTGGATTACAAACCCCATGCCTCGACTGGGATCCGAACCCAGTACCTACCAGCCTGTATACCTATGACCTAACCACGACGCCACCGAGGCTGGTACTTTCGAATTACTGCGAATGAGACGACTATACTGATGTCCAAAACAAGCTTTACACGGCTTAAAATTATATTATAGAAAACCAACAAACGGTATAGTGGAGTATGAAAGCATCAAGAAGTTCAACATCTACACGTCACAATGCACTTCGTGATACATGCGAGGTGTTGTTACGGTGGTTTCTAAATTGGTTCTTTTTGATTGGCAACACTGTTTAGGCCTATCAAATTATATTATTTAAATTTTATGTATGTAAAGGTTTTTTGGATGTAAGTATATTTTCAATGCACTTCGAATTTTTAATCGTCGCAAGAGGTCGTTACAATAAACATGTATAAAACAAATATTTTAATAGTTTTGAATGTAATATTAAAATTTCACCAAATACTGGTATGAAACCATCATGATGACCTACCCGTCAAGGATATGAATAGAAACAGCATATGAAGCGAGACTGAAAAGTTAGCCAGATGGAAAGATCACTTAAAAGCGTATTGAACAGAGCAGAACCAAACAGCCTAGCAGAAATTCCAGAAGCAGACTAAGACCTTGACATGAATATTGATCCACCAACACTCACAGACGCGAAGAATGCCATTAGAGCTATGGAGAATGGAAAAGTACCAGACGCAGATGGGGGTATCTGCAGAAATGCTAAAAGCAGAAGAAAATGAAACACCAAAAATCCTGACTTGAGATCTTCAAGCAGATTTGGAAAACCGAAGATAAACCAGCAAATTGGAAAACCGGCATACTAGTCAAATTACTAAAGAACGGAGATCTTACCAACTGTAACATCTGGAGAGGAATTACATTGTTGTCACTCACCAGCAAGGTTTTCAACAAAATCATACATAGTCGCCTAATCACTGCTTTAGAAAATGATATGCGTCAAGAACAAGCTGGATTTCGGAAAGAAATGTCTTGCAGGGATCACATCTTCACCTTGAGACAAATCCTGGAACAGAACAAGGATATATGTATATGTAAACTTCATCAACTTTGAAAAATCCTTTGACAGTATTGACAGTATTCACAGGGAATCGCTCTGGCGGATACTCAGACACTATGGCATACCCTCCAAACTTGTAAACATCATCAGGCTGTCACATACAGATTTCTATTCTCAAGTTATAAATGGCAACCTTCTCAGTGACCCTTTCAACATAAACATTGGGGTAAAACAAGGGTGTAGCCTATTCTTTTACCATTCTTGTTCATAATTGGGATAGACTGGATCATGAAGAATGTGGAACACTCAGGAAGAAGAGGGATCCAGTGGACTTTTGCAAACATGCTCGAAGACCTGGATTTCGCAGATGACACTTTATTTGTCAAAATTAAGTGAAACCCGGTGCATGAATAGCGAGCCTATAGCAGTGGCCAGGGCCGTAGCTAGGATTTTTTGTTTGGGGGGTGGGGGGGGGGGGGGGGGGGGGGGGGGGGGGGGGGGGGCAACTGAGTAGTTAATAGTCTAAAACTCCTTTTCTTTAACTTTCTATAATGCCATCACTAAGCTTACTAATATTAAAAATAATTAGCCTTCAAACATGGATCTCAGGCCCGTAGACAGAGTCGTAGCCTCCGGACTTGACAATGTTCACATGTATCCAAGCGGGCGATATCACACATAATATATTCTGTGGAACCTTACAAAAACTCTCGCTTTGATAAAGGTTTAGCTATTCAATTTTTCACAAAATCAGCTTGTTTTGAAAATTACCCAAAACCAACACGCGAACTCTTTGCGCAGTAATATTGACACCACTATGACAATGCCATATGACGTCATAATACACGACGAGGTTACTCGTGGGTGAAGATCAACCTAACATCACTTTCAAACAACATCTGTAGAACAGGGAGCCAGCCACACTGGTCCACGGCTGCTCAGGTTAGTTAGATATTAAAAGTCAATTTGTATCAAAATAATTTGTAATTCATCATAGTACGATGAGGCCATATGAAAGTATAATAGTTTTTAAACGGAAATATGTGTAAACAAAAAAAAAACCCCAACAACACCCACCCCCCACCCCCCCGAATTTTTTTCGGAAAGCATAGAAACTTAAAGAAAAGGAGTTTTAGACTATTAACTACTCAGTTGCCCCCCCCCCCAAAAAAAAAAAAAAAAAAGAAAACCCAAACAAATTATAAAAAAAAAAAAAAAAAATTGGGGGAAGGTGCTATATCTAGTAAAGGGGACACAGTCTACTTTATAGGCCTACGTATAGTTTAAAAGGCATTCAGACGTTTCTTCAGAAATAAGAAGGGGCGGAGCGAAGCCGAGCCCGTTCTTATTTCTGAAGAAACGTCTTAAGCCTTCTAACCGATTTAGACGGCATTTCATAGGTTCATTACTTGATATAGGCGGGGCAGACGTCGCTAACGCTTTCGGTCAAAAATTACATTTGCGGGATCAAATAAACAATATCACCCGCAAATCTAAAAACTCCATATGGTTATGTCCATTGTAAACTGAATCGTTTTTCTACAGAACTAACTATATTTGGCATTTCTTGGAAAAAATACCTGGCTACAATCTAACTGTAGACCCTTGAATCGTCAACTTCGCCTGTTCCAATTGCTAATGACGTCACTTTCTAATGACGTCATTAGCTTTCCGGGTGTTATTGTCTATTTGATCCCGGAAAAACAATGTAATTAACCAATCACAATACAGAACACACGACAGTCAGTTTACAATGCCTGTTCGCGCCAGTTGTTTTGACGTAATTCGTACAGCTCTTGGCGATGATGTCTGGCCGATTGTGTCGAAGTAATTTTGGTCACTTGACTTGTTATTAAGACGGCTTTTTGGTGTGTCTTCACGATTAAGACGATTGAAATGCTGATATCCGATTAGTTGAATTGGAGAGAAACCGAGGAAATGCCGTCTAAATAAGTGTTTATACATATCTGAACAACAATCTTAATACATTATCGAGGCCGTATATGTGCACGATACCATGCAGTTTATTGTAAAGATGCATATTGACGTCATTTAAATTCATTTAAAACCTTGACCCCTATAAAAATTCTACGATGAGCAGACAACGTTGGTTACATATTATGTAATACTAAACAGTTTGCCTGTCATACCATTTTTATGAAATGAATGAACAGTTTTAGTATATGACGAGCGAATGCGAATCAGATACTAACATTGTTCACGACTTTCATAAAAATGGTATGACAGGCAAGCAAATTTAGTATTTTATTTATTACAAACCAAATGCAAACAAGCCGCAACGCAGAAGTAAGCAAATGCCGAGAATTACTACACGTTATTTTTCTACGAATTGGGTCAACAAGTGATCTACGTCACGCTCACGTGACGCCAATCTTACACTAGATATCATATCTAGTGTAGGGGGCAGTCTCTAGCAGGGTTCTAACAATTGACTGTTTTGATTGTTAAAATGGATTATATTCAATAATAAAAGTGGAGACAAAACGTTTACTTTTCTTCTTACGTCAAACAAAACTGAAATGATTTACAAAACCCCAACATATTTGCTGTATTCGGTCTCGGTGGCGTCGTGGTTAGGCCATCGGTCTACAGGCTGGTAGGTACTGGGTTCGGATTCCAGTCGAGGCATGGGATTTTTAATCCAGATACCGACTCCAAACCCTGAGTGAGTGCTCCGCAGGGCTCAATGGGTAGGTGTAAACCACTTACACTGACCAGTGATCTATAACTGGTTCAACAAAGGCCATGGTTTGTGCTATCCTGCCTGTGGGAAGCGCAAATAAAAGATTCCTTGCTGCCTGTCGTAAAAGAGTAGCCTATGTGGCGACAGCTGGTTTCCTCTAAAACACAGTGTCAGAATGACTATAGCCGATGGTAAGATAAAAAATCAATGTGCTCTAGTGGCGTCGTTAATTAAAACAAACTACTTTACTTTGTATTCTAAATGGTTGGTAATAATATTATACTCAAAAATATAGCCTTCATTTTAATATGTATTATTTTTGTCAATAATTGAAGCTTTTATACATTTTAATGCTTGCTTTTTATCAGGAACTAACGCCAATTGGGGGGTGGGGGTCGGTCGACCTCCCATCACCGGTGACTTTTTTTTTTCCAATATGTCCCCGGACCTCCCTAAGCAAATCGTGCCTCATCATAAGCCTAAACGACCCCCACCCCTCTTAAAATCCTGGATACGGGCCTGTGAAAGATCTGTTGTGTCTACACCATCGAGTGCCAGTTGTCTGCCTGTGCACCCCACAAGGATGGGAATATTGATGACAGGTTGCCAGAGCTGTTAACTTTAATGGCATCAGCGCATCGTTCTTCACTGGACTGACACAGAACACCTTTAAAGACCAGGGCCCCGTTCCACGAAGCGATCTTAGCCTAAGATTACCTTAAGCGCATAGCTACCCTATACAAATAAGTTGGTCTTTCGTGGAACGGGGCCCAGGTGAGATGGTTTCCTAGACATACAATAATTTCGAACAGTTGGTCCTTCACTGGACTCACACACAACACTGTTCTCACTCTCTCTCTCTCTCTCTCTCTCTCTCTCTCTCTCTCTCTCTCTCTCTCTGAACCATACTGGCTATCATATCTTTAATTACTTAATTTTTTGTATTTTGATTGTTGATTTTCTTTGTGTATTTGTGTGTATGTATGTGTATGTAATGCTTTTGACATTCTTATGCATTATTTAGCATACTTGTATGCAGGGTTTCTGTCAAAGGGTAAAATGGGTATGGCGCCATACTCAATAGTTTTTGCATATTTTATTATTTTATTTTGGTACGACATTAATTACTCTTATTAATACTGTACGATTTTCTTAACCCTAACCCTAAACTTAACCCATTTTCTTTCTGGGGGAGGCCCCCCCAATGGCCCATACCCCTGTTGATTGTGCATGGTTGGATTCAATTCCATAGCGTCATACACCAAAATGTCTTTGTGGCAGAAACACTAGTAGGATTGTAACAGATAAAAATCAACCTCAACTAACGGGATTCGAACCACAGACTTTAGTCCGTGGTTCGAATCCCCTCAGTGGAGGTTGATTTTTCTGTTACATATACACTTTTGTTTTTCATTAAAGTGCAGTCATGTTTACATATATCATATATTTTCTTTGAGTATAAAATGCTTGTGACATTGTTCTGCATTATTTAGTATACTTCTGTGATATTAAACTTTCTAATTATGCCTAGTGCTTTTTACTACATGGCTAGTGGCATATAATATTACAAAACCGAAGAACCATGTATAGGTATTTATCAGTACAATTGTAGTACACTGCAGTATTATAATGTTTCCATAAGCTTGTATTGAACAGATGAAGGCCTTGATAACATTTCTATTAGCTTGTATTACAATGACGACCAAGGTAATATTTTAATAAGCTTGTATTGCAGTAATAGGGACTGATAATGTTTGAATAAACTTGTATTTTTAGCCAAAATTAAGTTACAAATTAAATATGTTCAGGATCATGTTCCAATTTACTAGTACATGTAACTTCTATATCTTTTTAATGTTGATTTAAATATATATATATATATATATATATATATATATATATATATATATGTTTACATATACCATATATTTTGTGAGACATAATGCAACCTGATTGTATTGCAATATGGACAATGCTATATGTTTCAATAAGCTTCTGTTACAATGCGGACCATGATGCTGTTTCCATAAGCTTGTATTGCAATGATAAAGGCCTTGATAAAATATCTGTTAGCTTGTATTACAATTAGAACAAAAGTAATATTTTAATAAATTTGTATTGCAGTCATGAAGATCTTCGCAATGTTTTGAAATTACATTTTTAGCGAAAATTAGGTTACAGATTAAATATTTTCCAAGATCATGTTCTAATTTAGTAGTAACTTCTATATTTAGTTAATTTTCATATATTTGTTTTGTTTTAAAACATTTATATACACTTTTTTCAATAACGTACAATCATGTTTACATATACCATATATTTTGTGAGATAATGCAATCTGATTTTTTTCAAGTGTTTCTAATTTTTAGAATAAAATATCATGTTTTTTCTTTAAGTATAAAAGCTTTTGACATTGTTTTGCATTATTTAGTATACTTCTATGATATTAAATGTTTTAATTATGCCTAGTGATTTTTATTACATGGCTAGTGGCATATAATATTACAAAAACGAGGAACTCTGTATAAGTATTTATCAGTACAATTGTAGTACACTGCAGTATTATAATGTTTCAATAAGCTTATATTGAACAGATGAAGACCTTGGTAATATTTCTGTTAGTTTTTATTACAATGAGTACCAATGTAATATTTTAATAAACTTGTATTGCAGTAAAAAAAGTAAAGTAAAGTTTGTTTTATTTAACGACGCCGCTAGAGCACATTGATTTTTTATCTTATCATCGGCTATTGGACGTCAAACATATGGTCATTCTGACACTGTTTTTAGAGGAAACCCGCTGTCGCCACATAGGCTACTCTTTTTACGACAGGCAGCAAGGGATCTTTTATTTGCGCTTCCCACAGGCAGGATAGCACAAACCATGGCCTTTGTTGAACCAGTTATGGATCACTGGTCGGTGCAAGTGGTTTACACCTACCCATTGAGCCTTGCGGAGCACTCACTCAGGGTTTGGAGTCGGTATCTCGATTAAAAATCCCATGCCTCGACTGGGATCCGAACCCAGTACCTACCAGCCTTTAGACCGATGGCCTGCCACGACGCCACCGAGGCCGGTCTGTATTGCAGTAATGAAGATGTTGATAATGTTTTGAAATTATATTTTTTTAGACAAAATTAGGTTACAAATTGAATATGTTTCGGATCATGTTCCAATTTAGTGGTAACTTATATGTTTTGTTAATGTTAATATATATATATATATATATATATATATATATTGTTTGTTTTTTTTTGTTTTTTTTGTGGGTTTTTTAAACATTATGTATAATCATGTTTACATATACCAAATATTTGTGAGACATAATGGAACTTGATTGTATTGCAATGCAGACCATGATACTGTTTCCATAAGCTTGTATTGCAATGATAAAGGCCTTGATAAAATATCTGTTAGCTTGTATTACAATTAGAACCAAAGTAATATTTTAATAAGTTTGTATTGCAGTTATGAAGATCATGGTAATGTTTCGAAATTACATTTTTAGGCAAAAAGTACGCCACAAATTAAATATTTCCAGCATCATATTCTAATTTAGTAGTAACTTCTATATTTTGATAATTTTCATACTTTTTTGTTTTAAAATATTTAAATACACATTTTAGTACAATGAAAATCTTGGTAATGTTTTGAAATTACATTTTTAGCCACAATTAGGTTACCAATTAAATATTTACAGGATCATGTTGTAATTTAGTGGTAACTTCTTTATTTGGTTAAATTTCATATATATATATTTTTGTGTCTTAAGACATTTATATACACTTTTTCTCAATAAAGTACAATCATGTATACATATACCATATATTTTGTGAGACAATACAATCTGACTTTGTTCATATTTTCTCATGCCTAGTGACATATAATATTATTAAGACGAAGAAGCCTGTATAAGTATTTATCAGTACAATTGTAGTACACTGCGGTATTATAATGTTTCAATAAGCTTGTATTGAACAGATGAAGGCATTGGTAATATTTTTATTAGCTTTTATTACAATGAGGACCAACGTAATATTTTAATAAGCTTGTATTGCAGTAATATGGACAACGATAATGTTTTAATAAGCTTGTATTGCAGTAATGGGGATGTTGGTAATGTTTTGAAATTATATTTTTAGCCAAAATTAGGTTAAAAATTAAATATGTTCAGGTTCATATTCAAATTTGGTGTTAACTTCTATATTTTGTCAATGTTGATATTTGTTTTCTTTTAAAACATATATATATATTTTTAATAATGTATAATTATGTTTCCATATACCATATATTTTGTGAGACATAATGAAACCTGATTGTATTGCAATGTGGACAAGGCTATATGTTTCAATTAACTTCTAGTACAATGTGGACCATGATAATGTTTCCATAAGCTTGTATTGGAATGACGAAGGCCTTGATACTATTTCTCTTAGCTTGTATTACAATTAGGATCAAGGTAATATTTTATTAAGCATGTATTGCAGTCATGAAGATCATGGTAATGTTTTGAAATTACATTTTTAGCCAAAATTAGGTTACAAATTGAATATTTTCCAGGATCATGTTCTAATTTAGTGGTAACTTCTATATTGGGGGTGGGGGGGGGGATTTAGCTCAGTCGGTTGAGTGCTCGCTTGAGGTGCTTGTGTCGCAGGATCGAACCACCACGATGGATCCATTCAACCAGTGCACCACAACTGGATAAAGGTCATGGCATGTGTTTTCCGGTCTGTGGGAAAGTGCATATAAAAAAACCCTTGCTGCATTAGAAAACATGTAGCGGGTTTCCTCTGATGACTACGAGTCAGAATTACCAAATGTTTGACATCCAATAGCCGATGATTAATTAATCGATATGCTCCAGTGGTGTCGTTTAAAAAACAAAACAGTTTTTTCTTCTACATTTGGTTAAATTCCATGTTCAGGATCATGTTTCAATTTAGTAGTAACTTCTATATTTTGTTAATGTTGATATACATATTTTTAGTTTTAAGACATTTATAAACAGGTTTTTTTTTAATAATGTAGAATCATGTTTACATATACCAAATATTTTGTGAGACATAATGCAACCTGTTTGTATTGCAATGTGGTTAAGGCTATATGATGCAATGAGCTTCTATTACAATATGGACCAAGGTAATATTTTAATAAGCTTGTATTGCAGTCATGAAAATCATGGTAATGTTTTGAACTTACAATTTTAGCTAAAATTAGGCTATTAATTAAGTATTTCCAGAATCATGTTCTAATTTAGTATTATCTTCTATATTTAGTTAATTTTCACATATATATTTTTTTGTTTTATAAGATTTATATACACTTATTTTTCAATAAAGTACAATAATGTTTACATATACCATAATATTTTGTGAGACAATGCAAACTGATTTTTTTAAGTTTTTCGAATTTTTAAAAGAAACATATTTTATTTTTTATTTAAGTATAAAATGCTTGTGACATTGTTCTGTATTATTTAGTATACTTCTGTGATATTAAACTTTCTTATTATGCCTAGTGATGTTTACTACATGCCTAGTGGCATATAATATTATTAAAACTAACAAGCCTGTATAAGTATTTATGAGTACAAATGTAGTACACTGCAGTATTATAAACTTTCAATAAGGTTGTATTGAACAGATGAGATGAAGGCCTTGATAATATTTCTATTAGCTTGTATTACAATGAGGACACAGGTAATATTTTAATAAGCTCGTATTGCAGTAATAGGAACAATGGTAATGTTTAGTAAGCTTGTATTGCAGTAATGAAGATCTTGGTAAGGTTTTGAAATTATATTTTTAGCCAAAATTAGGTTACAAATTAAATATGTTCAGGATCAGTTACCAATTTAATATAACTTCTATATTTTGTTAATGTTGTTATTTGTTTTGTTTTGAAATATATAAAAACATTGTTAATGTTGATATTTGTTTTGTTAAAAAAAATCCCCCAAAACCATGTCTTTTTAAAGAATGTATAATCATGTTTACATATATTATATATTTTGTGAGACATAATTGAACCTGATTGTATTGCAATGTGGACACGGGTAATGTTTCAATAAGTTTGTATTGCAATGTAGACCATGGTTATGTTTCAATAAGCTTCTATTGCAATGTGGACCATGGTTACGTTTCAATAAGCTTGTATTGCAATGATGAAGGCCATGATAATATTTCTATTAGCTTGTATTACTATTAGGATCAAGATAATATTTTATTAAGCTTGTATTGCAGTCATGAATATTTGTTGTTGTTGTTTTTTGGGTGGGTTTTTATTTATTTATTTTTATTATTATTATTTTTTAAATAATGATTTATTGTCCCCAGATCACTGGCAATGTCAAGGCTGGGGTGCCTTGAATCATTGCATTACATTTCATAATATTTACATATAGTTATACATACGTAGTGCATACATACATACATATGTACACTTATATTACATATACCAATACTGCATATATACTTTCAAAACATAGTCATACACTATTACTGTATATGTACACCCATAATTATCTTAAATTATTTTGATCTGAGAGTCAAAAAAAAGAAAAAAGGAAAGAAAGAGAAATAGGGAAGAAAAGGAAAGAAAGACAGAAAAGACAGAGGGATGGGGGGGGGGGGGGGGGGAACAATTTGTTTATGGGGTTCAGGCTAATTCAAAAACAATAAAATAATAAAATTTAATAAGCGAAGCAAGATAGTGTCTACCAGTTAATATCCACACTTAATGTCATATAGAGAAGAAGCAGTTACGAGTAGATATGGTGGATGTAAGATTCATAAAAGAGATAAATCTAGAATTGTATTTCCAAACAAGTTATGGTATTTTTGTAAATAAAAAGCAATAAACAAAGAAACCAAAGGAAAGGGTCCTAATCTATAGTTAAAAAAGATGATGTTTTTGATGTTATTCGTCAGTACTGAAAAGGTTAAACCACTTTCCCCAGCATTCATTATATTTGTCATGTTCACAATTTTAAAAATAAATGTATCTTTCTATTTGAAATTTATTTTTCGATATGTTTTTTATAACATTAATATGAAGACTCTTGTTACGTATTTTCATACTATAAATGTAATATTTTATATTGATTAAAATCCAGTTAACTACATTACTAAACTCACCATTTATCATACCAAACATAACTGTATGTTTATTAAGTGCAAGTCTGACTTCAGTTTTGTTAAATATCCATTTCTCCAACTCTTTCCACATATGTTTTACTTTATTACAATCATAAAACAAATGTTGTAAGTTTTCGGGAACATTTTTATAAAAACTACATTTATTTGAATCTACATAGTGAATCATATGCAGAAAGGTATTAGTAGCTATGATTCTATGGAGCAATCGGTATTGAAACCATTGCAAGGTAGGATCTTTTGTACGTCTAAAGAGTATAACATAGAATTGTTTCCACAGATAACAATCAAATGCTAAACCCTTGCGTGCAATTTCTTTCCTTTTTTTTTGGTGCCTTTGGTATTACATGATTATTATTCAATCTTTACTTCTAATATTCTCATTTAGCATTAGTTTCATTTTAAATGGCAATATAGGTATTTTACTAAGAATAGTCATGAAGATTTTGGTAATAGTTTGAAATTACATTTTTAGCCAAAAGTAGGTTACAAATTAAATATTTCCAGGATCATGTTCTAATTTTGTAGTAACTTCTGTATTTTGTTAATTGTCATATTTTTGTTTGTTTTTGTTTTAAAACATTTATATACACTTTTATTCAATAAAGTACAGTCATGTTTACATATAGAATATATTTTGTGAGACAATGCAATCCGATTTTTTCAAGTGTTTCAAATTGTTAGAAAAAAGTATCATGTTTTTTCTTTGAGTATAAAGTGCTTGTGACATTGTTCTGCATTATTTAGTATACTTCTATGATATTAAACTTGTGCACTGCAGTATTATTATGTTTCAATACGCTTGTATTGAACAGTTGAAGGCCTTGATAATATTTCTATTAGCTTGTACTACACCGAGAACTTAGGTAATGTCTTAATAAGCTCGTATTTTAGTAATAGGGACAATGATAATGTTTTAATAAGCTTGTATTGCATTCATGAAGATCTTGGAAATTATATTTTTAGCCAAAATTAGGTTACAAATTAAATATGTTCAGGATCAATTACCAATTTAGTAGTAACTTCTATATTTTGTTAATCTTGATATTTGTTTTGTTTTAAAGTATATATAGACATTTCCTTTTTAAATAATACATAATCATGTTTACATATACCATATATTTTGTGAGACATAATGCAACCTGATTGTACTGCAATGTGGACAAGACTATATGTTTCAGTTAGCTTCTATTACAATGTGGACGATGATATTGTTTACATAAGCTTTTATTGCAATGATGAAGGCCTTGATAATATTTCTATTAGCTTTTATTACAATTAGAACCAATGTAATATTTTAATATGCTTGTATTGCAGTCATGAAGATATTGGCAATGTTTTGAAAATACATTTTTAACCAAAATTAGGTTACAAATTAAATATTTCCAGGATGTTTTTGTTTTAAAACATTTATATACACTTTTTTCAATAAAGTACAATCATGTTTACATATACTATATATTTTGTGAGACAATGCAATCTGATTTTTTTAAGTGTTTCAAATTTTTCGAAAAATGTATCATGTTTTTTCTTTGAGTATAAAATAGTTGTGACATTGTTCTGCATTATTTTGTATACTTTAATGATATTAAACTTTCCAGTTATGCCTAGTGGTGTTTTTCACATGGCAAGTGACATATAATATTATTAAAACGAAGAAGCCTGTATTAGTATTTATCAGTACAATTGTAGTTCACTGCAGTATTATAATGTTTCAATACGCTGGTATTGAACATATGAAGGCCGTGATAACATTTCTATTAGCTTGTATTACAATGAGGACCAAGGTAATGTTTTAATAAGCTCGTATTGCAGTAAAAAGGACAATGATAATATTTTAATAAGCTTGTATTGCAGTAATGAAGATTTTTTTTTTTTTTTATCCCACTGCCCCGTTTCATTTCTCTCCTTTGAATTCCATCCCATTTCTTCCCGATCTGACAACTCCTCCCATCTTTCATCACACCTGTTCCCCGTCAGCTTTTAGCTGTGGGCTTAGTCTGACCACTTCAGGGAGTGTTCAGTAGTTACTTCTGGCATTGTTAAGAGGCACTTGTAACCACCTACTATGCACTCCTACTACCGGCAGTCGTTAGTTAGTGCCGTGGGTCAGACCAGCGTTATTAGCGGCAGAGGACGAGGATGCCAGGTGGGTGCAAGGAAATACACAGAGACCCGTGGAGGAAGTTGAGACAGGTAGTCAATGGTGTGGACAGCTCAGAAGACAGTCAGAGGAAGTAATGAAGATCTTGGTAATGTTTTCAAATGATATTTTTAGCCAAAATTAGTTTACAAATTAAATGTTCAGGATCAATTTCCAATTTAGTAGCAGTTCTATATTTTGTTAATGTTGATACACATGTATTTGTTTTGTTTTAAAAAATATATAAACATTTATTTTTAAATAATGTATAATCATGTTTACATATACCATATATTTTGTGAGACATAATTGAACCTGATTGTATTGCAATATGGACAAGGGTAATGTTTCAATAAGTTTGTATTGCAATGGAGACCATGGTCATGTTTCAATAAGTTTCTATTGCAATGTAGACCATGGTTATGTTTCAATAAGCGTATATTGCAATGATGAAGGCCATGATAATAGTTCTATTAGCTTGTATTACTATTAGGATCAAGATAATATTTTATTAAGCTTGTATTGCAGTAATGAAGATCTTGCTAATATTTTGAAATTACATTTTTAGCCAAAATTTGGTTACAAATTTAGTAGTATCCTCTATATTTGGTTAATCTTCATATTTTTGTTTTAAAACATTTATAAACATTTGTTGTTAAATAATGTATAATCATGTTTACATATACCATATATTTTGTGAGACATAATGGAACATGATTGTATTGCAATGTTTCAATAAGTTTGTATTGCAATGTAGATCATGGTCATGTTTCAGTAAGATTCTATTGCAATGTGGACCATGGTAATGTTTCAATAAGCCTGTATGGCAATGTGGACCATGCATGGTAATGTTTCAATAAGCTTGTATTGCAATGTGGACCTTGATAATGTTTCAATAAGCTTCTATTGCAATGTGGACTGAGGTAATGTTTTGATAAGCTTGTATTGCAGTAATGGGGACCATGGTAATATTTTAGTAAGATTCTATTGTAGTAATGAAGACCTTGGTAATCTATATAGTAGCATTAGTGAGGAACTTGAGGAAAAATGTTAACTTATTATGCAATTCACAAATTATAGTACACTGCAATATTATAATGTTTTAATAAGCTTGCATTGAACAGATGAAGGCCTTGATAACATTAGCTATTAGCTTGTATTACAATGAGGACCACGGTAATACTTTAACAAGCTTGCATTGCAGTAATAGGAACAAAGATAATGTTTTAATAAGCTCGTATTGCAGTAATAGGGACAATGATAATGTTTTAATAAGCTTGTATTGCAATGATGAAGGCCTTGATAATATTTCTATTAGCTTGTATTAAAACGAGTACCAAGATAATAATAAATTCGTATTGCAGTAATAGGGACAATGATAATGTTCTAATAAGCTTGTATTGCAGTAATGAAGATCTTGGTAATGTTTTGAAATTACATTGTTAGCCAAAATTAGGTTACAAATTAAATATTTCCAGCATCATGTTGTAATTTCATATATCTTTTTGTCGTACAACATTTATATACACTTTTTTTCAATATAGAATATATTTTGTGAGACAATGCAATCTGATATTTTCAAGTGTTTAAATTTTTTAGAGAAACGTATCGTATTTTTTCTTCGAGTATAAAATGTTTGTCACATTGTTCTGCATTTTTTAGTATACTTTAATGATGTTAAACTTTCTAATTATGCCTAGTGATGTTTATTGCAAGCCTGTATAAGTAATTATCAATACAATTGTAGTACACTGCAGTATTATAATGTTTCAATATGCTTGTATTGAACAGATGAAGGCCTTGATAATATTTCTATTAGCTTGTATTACAGTGAGGACCAAGGTAATGTTTTAATAACTTTGTATTGTAATAATAGGGACAATGGTAATGTTTTAATAGGCTTCTATTGCAGTAATGAAGATCTTGATAATGTTTTGAAATTATATTTTTTAGCGAAAATTAGGTTACAAATTAAATATGTTCAGGATCATGTTCCAATTTAGTAGTATCTTATACATTTTGTTAATGTTGATATTTTTTTGTTTTAAAACATATATGAACTTCTTTTGTTGAATAATGTATAATCATGTTTACACATACCGTATATTTTGTGACACATAATGCAACCTGACCGGCCTCGGTGGCGTCGTGGTTAGGCCATCGGTCTACAGGCTGGTAGGTACTGGGTTCGGATCCGAGTCGAGACATGGGATTTTTAATCCAGATACCGACTCCAAACCCTGAGTGAGTGCTCCGCAAGGCTCAATGGGTAGGTGTAAACCACTTGCACCGACCAGTGATCCATAACTAGTTCAACAAAGGCCATGGTTTGTGCTATCCTGCCTGTGGAAAGTGCAGATATAATAACCCTTGCTGCCTGTCATAAAAGAATAGCCTATGTGGCGGCGCGAGTTTCCTCTAACCGTGTCAGAATGACCATATGTTTGACGTCCAATAGCCGATGATAAGATAAAAAAATCAATGTGCTTTAGTGGCGTCGTTAAATAAAACAAATTTTACTTTAATGCAACCTGAATGTATTGCAATGTGGATAACGCTATATGTTTCAATAAGCTTCTATTACAATGTGGACCATGATGCTGTTTCCATAAGCTTGTATGGCGATGATGAATGCCTTGACAATATTTCTATCACCATTTATTACAATTATGACCGAGGTAATATTTTAATAATCTTGTTTTGCAGTGATGAAGATCTTGGTAATGTTTTGAAATTACAGTTTTAGCCAAAATTGGGTTACAAATTAATTATTTTCCAAGATCGTGTTCTAATATAGTAGTAACTGCTACATTTCGTTAATTTTAATTTTTTAATTTTTTTTTGTCTGACAATGCAGTCTGATTTCTTTAAGTGTTTCAATTTTTTGACAAAAAACATATGGTTTTTGTTTGAGTAAAAATGCTTGTGACATTGTTCTGCATTATTTAGTATACTTCTGTGATATTAAACTTTCTAATTATGCCTAGTGCTTTTTACTACATGGCTAGTGGCATATAATATTACAAAACCGAGGCACCCTGTGTAGGTATTTATCAGTAGAATTGTAGTACACTGCAGTATTATAATGTTTCCATAAGCTTGTATTGCCATGATGAAGGCCTTGATAATATTTCTACTAGCTTGTATCACAACGAGGACCAAGGTAATCTTTTAATAAGCTTGTATTGCAGTAATAGGGACAATGATAATGTTTTAATAAGCTGGTACTGCAGTAATGAAGATCTTGGTAATGTTTTGAAATTATATTTTTAGCCAAAATTAGATTATAAATTAAACATGTTCAGGATCATGTTCTAATTTAGTAGTAACTTCAATATTTTGTTAATGTTGATATGTTTTTTGTTTTAAAACATATATAAACATATATTTGTTGTTAAATAATGTATAATCATGTTTACATATACCATATATTTTGTGAAACATAATGCAACCTGATTGTATTGCAATGTGGACAAGGCTATATGTTTCAATTAGCTTCTATTACAATGTGGACCATGATAACGTTTCCATAAGCTTTTATTCCAATGATGAAGGCCTTGATAATATTTCTATTAGCTTATATTACAATGAGGACGAAGGTAATATTTTAATAAACTTCTATTACAGTCATGAAGATCTTGGTAATGTTTTGAAATTACATTTTTAGCCAATATTAGGGTACAAATTAAATATTTCCAGGATTATGTTCTAATTTAGTACTAACTTCTATATTTAGTTATTTTTCATTTTTTTAAACATTTATATACACTCATGTTTACATATACCATAGATATTTTCAGGCAATGCAATGTCATTTTTTCAAGTGTTTCAATTTTTAGAAAAACGTATCATGTTTTTTCTTTGAGTATAATATGCTTGTGACATTATTCTGCATTATTTAGTATATTTTAATGATATCAAACTTTCTAATTATGCTTAGTGATTTTTATTATTTTGTTAATGTTGATATTGTTTTTGTTTGTGAGACATAATGCAACCTGATTGTATTGCAATGTGGACAACATATATGTTTCAGTAAGCTTACATTACAATGTGGACCATGATAATGTTTGCATAGGCTTGTATTGCAATGATGAAGGCCTTGATAATATGTTTGTTAGCTTATATTACAATTAGGACCAAGATAATATTTTAATAAGCTTGTATTGAAGTCATGAAGATATTTGTAATGTTTTGAAATTACATTTTTAGCCAAAATTAGATTACAAATTAAATATTTCCAGGATTACGTTTTAATTTAGTAGTAGCTTCTATATTTGGTTAATTTTCTCCCTTTGTTTTGTTTTAAAACATTTATATACACCTTTTTTTCAATAAAGTACAATCATGTTTACATATACTATATATTTTGTGAGACAATGCAATCTTATTTTTTCAAGTGTTTCAAATTCAGAAAAACGTATCTTGTTTTTTCTTTGAGTATAAAATGCTTGTGACATTGTTCTGCACTATTTAGTATACTTTAATAATAGTAGACTTTCTAATTATGCTTAGTGATTTTTATTACATGCCTAGTGACATATAGCAGAAGCCTGTATAAGTATTTATCAGTACAATTGTAGTAAGCTGCAGTATTATAATGTTTCAATGAGCTTGTATTTCAACAATGGAGGCCTTGATAATATGTCTATTAGCTTATATTACAGTGAGGGCCAATGTAATATTTTAATCAGCTTGTATGACAGTAATAGGGACAAAGATAATGTTTTAATAACCTTGTATTGCAGAAATGAATATATTGGTAATATTTTGAAATTATATTTTTAGCCTCAATTAGGTTATAAAATAAATATGTTCAGGATCATGTTCAAATTTAGCAGGAACTTCTATATTCTGTTAATGTTGATATTTGTTTTCTTTTAAAACATATATAAACATTTTTTTTTAAATAATGTATAATCATGTTCACATATTCCATATATTTTGTGAGATCTAATGATTGTATTGCAATGTGAACAACGCTATATGTTTCCATAAGCTTCTATTACAATATGGACCATGATAATGTTTCCATAAGGTTGTATTGCAATGATGAAGACCTTAATAATATTTTTATTAGCTTGCACTACAGTGAGGACCAAGTTAATTTAATAAGCTTGTATTGCAGTAATGAAGATCTTGGTAATGATATGAAATTAAATTTTTAGCCACAATTAGGTTACAAATTAAATATTTCCAGGATCATGTTCTAATTTAGTAGTAACTTCTATATTTGGTTAATTATCATATTTAAAAAACAAAAGAAAACAACAATTATATATACTTTTTTTCAATAAAGTACAATCATGTTTACATATACTATATATTTCAAGTGTTTCAAATTTTTAGAAAAACGTATCATGTTTTTCCTTCGAGTTTAAAATGCTTGTGACATTGTTCTGCATTATTTAGTCTATTTTAATGATATTAAACTTTCTAATTATCCTTAGTGATTTTTATTACATGCCTAGACTAGTAGTGACATATAGTATTATTAAAACGAAAAAAACTGTATTTATCAGTACAATTGTAGTACAATGCAGTATTATAATGTTTTAATGAGCTTCTATTGCAATGATGAAGGCCTTGATAATATTCTATTAGCTTGTATTACAATGAGGACTAATGTAATACAAATTAGGTTACAAATTTAATGTTCAGGATCATGTTCCAATTTACTAGTAACTTTTATATTTTGTTAATGTTAATATTTTTGTTGTTTCAAAACATATATAAAACTTTTTTTTTTTAAAGTAATGTATAATCATGTTTTCATATAGAATATATTTTATGAAACATAATGGAACCTGGTTTTATTGCAATGTGGACAAGACTATGTTTCAATACGCTTCTATTACAATGTGGATGTTTCCATAAGCTTGTATTGCAACAATGAAGGCCTTGATAATATTTTTATTAGCTTGTATTACAATTAGGACGAAGGTAATATTTTAATAAACTTCTATTACAGTCATGAAGATCTTGGTAATGTTTTGAAATTACATTTTTAGCCAAAATTAGGGTAAAAATTAAATCTTTCCAGGATTATGTTGAAATTTAGTACTAACTTCTATATTTGGTTAATTTTCATATTTTTGTTTTGTTTTAACACATTTATATCCAATTTTTTCAATAAAGTACAGTCTTGTGATATCATAATTTATCAGCACGAGTTGATAAAAGTATGAAATCCGAGGCTTGCGACAGTTGTAAACAATGTCAGTAATGTGGGTTGAATGTCAGCAGTAGACTCGTTAACTAGCAGAACGGCAGTGGCGTGACGTCACTAATGGTAGGTTTAGCGCTGAAACAAACACAGTGACGTAACAAAACATTATCTTGTGATTAAAATTTGACCAATCAAGATTATAAGAAGCGATATCTCCTACAAAAGCTTTTCATGGATGATAAACATTAATATTAAACTTTCTAATTATGCTTAGTGATATTTATTATTTTGTTAATGTTCATATTTGTGTTGTTTCAAATGCTATATAAAAACATTTTTTTAATAATGTATAATCATGCTTACATATACCAAATATTTTGAGAGACATAATGGAGCCTGATTGTATTGCAATGAGGACAAGGCTATATGTTTCCATAAGCTTCTATTACAATGTGGACCATGGTAATGTTTCCATAAGGTTGTATTGCAATGATGAAGGCCTTGGTAATGATATGAAATTATACTTTTAGCCAAAATTAGGTTACAAATTAAATATTTCCAGGATCATGTTCTAATTTAGTAGTAACTTCTATATTTGGTTAATTATCATATTTTGTTGTTGTTTTTAAACATTTATATACACATTTTCTTCAATAAAGTACATAATACAATCTGATTGTTTCAAGTGTTTCAAATGTTTAGAAAAACGTATCATGTGGGGTTTGTTTTTAGTATAAAATGCTTATGACATTGTTCTGCATTATTTAGTCTATTTTAATGATATTAAACTTTCTAATTATGACATTGTTCTGCACTATTTAGTCTATTTTAATGATATTAAACTTTCTAATTATGACATTGTTCTACATTATTTAATCTATTTTAATGATATTAAACTTTCTAATTATGACATTGTTCTGCACTATTTAGTCTATTTTAATGATATTAAACTTTCTAATTGTGCATTATTTAGTCTATTTTAATGATATTAAACTTTCTAATTATGCTTTGTGATTTTTACTACATGCCTAGTGGCATATAGTATTATTAAAACGAAGAAACCTGTGTAATTATTTATCAGTACAATTGTAGTACACTGCAGTATTATAATATTTCTATTGTCTTGTATTACAATGAGGACCAAGGTAATATTTTAATAAGCTTGTATTGGAGTAATAGGGACAATAATAATGTTTTAATAAGCTTGTATTGCAGTGATGAAGATCTTGGTAATGTTTTGAAAGTCTATTTTTAGCCAAAATGAGGTTACAAATTAAATATGCTCAGGATCATGTTCCAATTTAATAGTAACTTCTACATTTTGTAAATTTTGATATTTGTTTTGTTTTAAAACATATATAAAGATTTTGTTTTAAAATAATGTACAATCATGTTTACATATACCATATATGTTGTGAGACATAATGGTACTTGATTGTATTGCAGTGTGGACAAGATTATTGTATATGTTTCAATAAGCTTCTGTTACAATGTGAACCATGATAATGTTTCCATAAGCTTGTATTGCAATGATGAAGGCCTTGATACTAATTTTATTAGCTTGTATTACAATTAAGATCAAGGAGATATTTTAATAAGCTTGTATTGCAGTCATGAAGATCTTGGTAATGTTTTGAAATTACATGTTTAGTTAAAATTAGGTTACAATTTTTTCAATAAAGTACATTCATGTTTACATATACCATATATTTTGTGAGTTTCAATTTTTAGAAAAACGTATCATGTTTTTTCTTTGAGTATAAAATGCTTGTGATATTGTTCTGCATTATTTAGCATTAAACTTTCTAATTATGCTTAGTGGTTTTTATTATTTTTTTAATGTTGATACTTTTTTGTTGCAATGTGGACCATGATAATGTTTCCATAGGCTTGTATTGCAATGATGAAATCCTTGATAATATTTCTATTAGCTTGTATTACAATTAGGACCAAGGTAATATTTTAATAAGCTTGTATTGCAGTCATGAAATCATGAAAATATTTTCAAAACATTTATATACACTTCTTTTTTTCAATAAAGTACAATCATATTTACACATACTATATATTTTATGAGACAATGCAATCTGATTGTTTCAAGTGTTTCACATGTTTTGAAAAACGTATCACGGTTTTTTTTCTTTGAGTATAAAATGCTTGTGACATTGTTCTGTATTATTTAGTATACTTTTATTATATTAAACTTTCTAAATATGCTTAGTGATTTTTATTACATGCCTTGTGACATATAGTAGTATTAAAACGAAGAAGCCTGTATAAGTATTTATGAGTACAACTGTAGTACACTGCAGTATTATAATGTTTCAATAAGCTTGTATTGCAGTAATAGGGACAATGATAATGTTTTAAGAAGCTTGTATTGCAGTAATGGAGATCATGGTAATGTTTTGAAATTATATTTTTCGCCAGAATTAGGTTACAAATTGAATATGTTCTAGATCATGTTCCAATTTCATAGTAAGTTTTATATTTTGTTAATGTTCAGATGTTTGTTAGTTTGTTTTTTAAACATTTATATACACTTTTGTTTTTGAATAATGTAGAATCATGTTTACATTACCGTATATTTTGTGAGACATAATGCAGTCTGACTGTGTTGCAATGTGGACCGTGGTAATATTTCTATTAGCTTGTATTAAATGTGGATGAAAGTGATATTTTAATAAGCTTGTAGTGCAGTAATGAAGAATTTGGTAATGTTTAGAAATTAAATTTTTAGCCACAGTTAGGTTACAAATTAAATATTATCACGATCATGTTCCAATTTGGTAGTATATATGCTGTTAATGTTCACATATATATTTTTTAGAAACATATAGACTTTTTTTGCAATGATGTATAATTATGTTTACATAAACTGTATCGTATATTTTGTGAGACATAATGAAATCTGACTGTATTGTAATGTGGATCGTGGTAATGTTTCAATAAGCTTGTATTGCAATGATGAAGGCCTTGTTTCTGTTAGCTTGTATTAAAATGAGGACCGAAGTAATATTTTAATAAGCTTGTATTGCAATAATGAAGGCCTTGTTTCTATTAGCTTGTATTAAAATGAGGACCGAAGTAATATTTTAATAAGCTTGTATTGCAATGATGAAGGCCTTGTTTCTATTAGCTTGTATTAAAATGAGGACCGAAGTAATATTTTAATAAGCTTGTATTGCAATGATGAAGGCCTTGTTTCTATTAGCTTGTATTAAAATGAGGACCAAAGTAATATTTTAATAAGCTTGTATTGCAGTAATGAAGATCTTGGTAATGTTTTGAAATTATATTTTTTGACAAAAATTTGGTTACAAATTAAATTTGTTCAGGATCATGTTCCAATTTAGTAGTAACTTCTATATTTTGTTAATGTTCATATATTAAAAAAAATAATAATTTACAGACACGTTTTTTTCAATAATATAGAATCATATTTACATATATTTATACCGTATTTTTGGGAGACATAATGCAATTTGATTGTATTGCAATCTGATTGTATTGCAATGTGGACCGTGGTAACGCTTGAATACGCTTGTATTGCAATGTGGACCGTGGTAACGTTTCAATAACCTTTTATTGCAATGTGGATCGTAGCAATGTTTCAATAAGCGTGCTTTGCAATGTGGACCGTGGTAATGTTTCAATAAGCTTGTATTGCAATATGGACCATGGTAACGTTTCAATAAGTTTGTATTGCAATGTGGACCGTGGTAACGTTTCAATAAGTTTGTATTGCAATGTGGACCGTGGTAATGTTTCAATAAATGTGCATTGCAATGTGGACCGTGGTAACATTTCAATAAGCTTGTATTGCAAGGTGGACCGTGTTAACATTTCAATAAGCTTGTATTGCAAAGTGGACTGTAACAATGTTTCAATAAACTTGTATTGCAATGATGAAGGCCTTCATAATACATCTATTAGCTTGTATTACAATGAGGCACAAAGTAATGTTTTAATAAGCTTGTATTGCAGTAATAGGGACAATCATAATGTTTTTAATAAGCTCGTATTGCAGTAATGAAGATCTTGGTAATGTTTATACATTTTGTTCAGTCAAAATTCGTTTTCAGTCTGTATTATGAATTAAAAACATGTCCACTTTTTAACAGTATGGACTGTGGTGATGTTTCAATAAGCGTGTATTGTAATGTGGACCGTGGTAATGTTTCAATAAGCATGTATTGTAATGTGGACCATGGTAATGTTTCAATAAGTGTGTAGTGTAATATGGACCTTGGTAATGTTTCAGTAAGCGTGTATTACATTGTGTATGTGGTAATGTTTCAATAAGCCTGTATTGTAATGTGTACCGTGATAATGTTTCAATAAGCGTGTATTACAATGTGGACCATGGTAATGTTTCAATAAGCCTGTATTGTAATGTGTACCGTGATAATGTTTCAATAAGCGTGTATTACAATGTGGACCATGGTAATGTTTCAATAAGCGTGTATTGTAATGTGTACCGTGGTAATGTTTCAATAAGCTTGTTTTGTAATGTGTACCGTGGTAATGTTTCAATAAGCTTGTATTGTAATGTGCCTGTATTGTAATGTGTACTGTGGTAATGTTTCAATAAGCTTGTATTGTAATGTGTATGTGGTAATGTTTCAATAAGCCTGTATTGTAATGTGGAGCGTGGTAATGTTTCAATAAGCCTGTATTGTAATGTGTATGTGGTAATGTTTCAATAAGCTTGTATTGTAAAGTGTATGTGGTAATGTTTCAATAAGCTTGTATTGTAAAGTGTATGTGGTAATGTTTCAAAAAGCTTGTATTGTAATTTGTATGTGGTAATGTTTCAATAAGCCTGTATTGTAATGTGGACCGTGGTAATGTTTCAATAAGCCTGTATTGTAATGTGTATGTGGTAATGTTTCAATAAGCTTGTATTGTAAAGTGTATGTGGTAATGTTTCAATAAGCTTGTATTGTAATGTGTACCGTGGTAATGTTTCAATAAGCGTGTATTGTAATGTGTACCGTGGTAATGTTTCAATAAGCATGTATTGTAATGTGTACCGTGGTAATGTTTCAATAAGCTTGTATTGTAATGTGTACCGTGGTAATGTTTCAATAAGCCTGTATTGTAATGTGGACCGTGGTAATGTTTCAATAAGCCTGTATTGTAATGTGTACCGTGATAATGTTTCAATAAGCCTGTATTGTAATGTGTACCGTTATAATGTTTCAATAAGCCTGTATTGTAATGTGTACCGTTATAATGTTTCAATAAGCCTGTATTGTAATGTGGACCATGGTAATGTTTCAATAAGCGTGTATTGTAATATGGACCGTGGTAATGTTTCAATAAGCTTGTATTGTAATGTGGACCATGGTAATGTTTCAATAAGAGTGTATTGTAAAATGTATTTGGTAATGTTTCAATAAGCGTGTATTGTAATGTGGACCGTGGTAATGTTTCAATAATCAATAACCTTGTATTGTAATGTGGACCATGGTAATGCTTCAATAAGCGTGTATTGTAATATGGACCGTGGTAATGTTTCAATAAGCGTGTATTGTAATGTGGACCATGGTAATGTTTCAATAAGCGTGTATTGTAATAGGGACCGTGGTAATGTTTCAATAAGCGTGTATTGTAATGTGGACCGTGGTAATGTTTCAATAAGCTTGTATTGTAATGTGGACCATGGTAATGTTTCAATAAGCGTGTATTGTAATGTGGATCGTGGTAATGTTTCAATAAGCGTGTATTGTAATGTGGATCGTGGTAATATTTCAATAAGCGTGTATTGTAATGTGGATCGTGGTAATATTTCAATAAGCGTGTATTGCCATAATTAGGTTTCAGTGTATTATCAATGGAAAACTTGTCCACTTATTTAACCAGGATAATAATATTGCAGTATTCATGGTAGGTTTTAGTAATGAAATACAAGGCTATTGTTTGTTGTTTTTAACAAAACTGACTTGTTATGCTGTTCTCTAATCTTGGTATTCTGCCATCTGAATAAAAATTGTAAATCATATTGTAAATTATATTCTGTGGCTATGCTCAGTCAAGAATAAACTTCAAGTGAGACGCAAAGCTACCTGTATGTATGCAATTTGTATGAAATTATAATTGGAACGAAAGTTAGGTCACAACTTAAATATTTTCAGAATCGTATTCCAATTTATTAGTTTCTTTAATTTTTTAATGTTCATATTTTGTTCGTTTTAAAATGTTTACATACATTTTTTTTTAATAATGTATAATCATGTTTACATAAATATTTTGTGAGAAAATAATAAAATCTGATTGATAAGTGTAATATTTAGCTGTTTGTATTTGTTACTGAACAAAAAGAAGTTATTTAGGTTTAAAAAAAGGGCATTTTATAAAAGTATTCATAAGCGTACGAGACTGTGGAGAGGGAGGGGGGGGGGGGGTGCAAATCTTTAAATTCGAGTAAAAACGATAGAGATATGCAGGCAAAAATGTGCTAACTTGAGGCATTTTTACCATGTATTTGCATCACTCTACCCACAAAATTAGTAAATGTCTAGTGATTACTTTGTAACCTTATATAGCTGTTTGGCAGTAATGCTAATATGAAAAGAATGTTGTTATCCAGATTCGAACATTTAAATCCAGCCTGTCCTCCTACAAAAATGGGAACCCGTACGCCTATGCCTACATGCATTCTATGATATAAACTGTATGTGTTCTTTTATTTGAATTTTATCATATTTCTCAAGTTATCATCTTAAACAGGCACGGCGGAAGCAAGTAGGCATTGGGGGGAGGGGGCTGACTGAGATCGAGGGCGCAAAGCAAAGTTGTTGTTTTTTTTTGGGGGGGGGGGTTGGGGATATGCTCCCCCGTAAAAAGTTTAAAACTAGATTTCCTGAAATGCAATTTCTTGCATTCTACAAGTAAAATTCATGTCTTAATAACAATCCAGCTTAGAGATTTACACGTTTAGCACGTGCATCACGCTTTAATGCCAGCCAGCCACTGCTGGGAATTCCCAAACCGAATTAGTTTTGTAAATATTCTAGGGGCGGGACGTAGCCCAGTGGTAAAGCGTTCGCTCGGTGCGCGGTCGGTCCAGGATCGATCCCCGTCGGTGGACCCATTGGGCTATTTCTCGTTCCAGCCAGTGCTCCACAACTGGTGCAACAAAGGTCATGGTATATACTATCCTGTCTGTGGGATAGTGCATATAAAAGATCCCTTGCTGCTAATCGGAAAGAGTAGCCCATGAAGTGGCGACAGCGAGTTTTCTCTCTCAATATCTGTGTGGTCCTTAACCATATGTCTGACGCCATATAACCGTAAATAAAATGTGTTCAGTGACTCCTTAAATAAAACGTTTCTTTCTTTCTTTGTAAATATTCTTTGCCATTTTAACCAATATTGTCGTTAAAAAAAAGATGAAATAGAAGTTAAATTAGCAATCATGTACATGTAATTTATTTTAATGAATAATGGATGAAGTTGGAGAATCTATCGGACGTGTAGATTCATGAAACATAATTAGCTCGGTACTACGGCGCTCGTGGATTATTTTTCACGAATCTACACCCCCTCGTACATTCTCCATTACATAATCTGTCAGGTGTCCAGGCTATGGTAACTGCAACAGTTGGTCTAGGGAATGGATGGAGATACCATCTGCCATCACCACACAGGCTAGTTTTACCAGTTAAAGTTTGTTTTGTTTAACAACACCCAAGCGCACATTGATCAGTTAATCATCGGCTATTTGATATCAAATATTTGGCTTCATCTTCAAAGGAACCTACCCCACCCCCATCGATGGGCCCATTGGTCTATTTCTCATTACAGCCAATGCACCACGACTGGTATATCAAAAGCCATGGTATGTGCCATCCTTGCTACTAAAGATGGAAAAAAATGTAGCTGGTTTCCTCTTTAAGACTATATGTAAAAATTACCAAATAACCGATGATTAATAAATCATTGTGCTCTAGTGGTGGTGTTAAACAAACTGCTTTTTGTGTGAAACTCAATCGAGTGCTCTACCGCTGAGCTACCCCCCCCCCCCCCCCCCCCCCCCGTCTTCCCCGTCATCCCAATTTATTGTCATTACTATTATCATTTGTAAACAAAAATCAACAAGACCTCAAATAATGAATATGTATATTAAAAAAATCTTCATTACACGAGAGAAGAATGAACAGTTAAAACTAACGAGTCTACACATACTAGTACATCTCTACAGAGAACAGGCTTTTCGGGCGTTTACAACCAAATATATACCTACACATAGAAACATATACCTACACATACAAACATATACCTACACATACAAACATATACCTACACATACAAACAATAGCACCGTAGAAAAATACCGTTTCAAACAGATTTTTTTTGTAAAACGAAACGATACACATGTACCTTAAATCTGTCACTGGCTCTGTGAGAATAAATTATGAGATACATTAGCTAATTTATACAACTTCCGTAATACATCCATTAAATTAATTATTCATGAAGTGTACTCAAAATTAAATGAGCCAGTAGATATATTCGACATGTTAAAACTTATTATTATTATTATTATTATAAATTTATTTTATTATTATTATTATTATTTACTTCTTCTTTTTTTCTTCTTTTTTTTGCGTGCATCAATAGTAACGTTTAGAAATCATATGTCATCAAAACGTGCTAACTTAACATAACACTAGCAACAGCTGATCAAACGTCTACTGTCCCTTAATTAATTTTGGTGAGTGTATATATTCACCCAATTCCAGTTTTAATTCACATTTGTCGATTTGACGAACGACAATGCCCTGCGCATTGTACATTTGGCACCAAACACAAATCTGAGCAATACAAAATGGAGACGTAGGCCTACAAATTACACACTTTTCTACACGGTTATATTCTCTACTGGCCTACAATAACAAGTAAATAATAGTGAGAAAGTAGCATACATGAATGTAATTTACAAAATGTACAGTGAAACGTTTGTGAAAGTCGAAGAACAATGTCACGTAATTCCCATACACACGTAGACATAATAATAATTATACGTAAAAAAATTTAGTTGTTGCTGAACGAAACGAAATAATTTTTTTGTTTTATTGCATAAATAATTCGTAATTAAAGCTGCCATTGCGAATATATTACAAAAGATCACCAAGTTTACGTTTTCAGTTGTGGTGCGTCATATTTAAATTGCCTCAAAAATAAATTATTAGGATTTGAATTTATTTTCGTGGTTCTGTCCAATTAAGGTTCAAACACGTTGTTCTAGGTGTACATCCAAGTTACCCGAGTTGTCGGTCCTGGAGAGAGTGGCGCCACTTCCTCGTTGAGCCATTACCAGTCGATCTCTGTGGGAGCCGAGATTTGTATGTCACATATATTCGTTAATAACGAACACATAACGCGGTTTGCTACCAAATATAATTAGTAAAAAAGTTACCAAAACGTCTACTGTTCCCTAATTAATTTTATAAGTATATATGAGTATATATAATATATTCGCCAGACTCAAGTTTAATTCACATTAGAAGTTGATATGATTTTGTAAAAGTTGAAAACTTTGTATCATAATTAAATAAAGATCATTTCCCAATTTTTCAGATCAAATCCACTTTGGAAATTTTAATTTTTGAAAAAAAAAGAGCTGAAATCGGATTTAAAAAAAATTCTCATCTCTGACAAGAGATTTTTAAAACCAATGGCGTGATCTTGAGGCTGACCGCTCGCGAATAAATTGACTGGTACCGTCGTGTTCTATCATACCATATTCCTCTAACGTTAGGTGCATAAACCAGTCTAGCGGTTGACAGCGATCGCTCACCCGCCTGAACATGCATCGGGTGTAGTTTTGCATTAATCATAGTGTAGAACTGTAAGATGAGAAGGGGAGATTGCAACTTTAAAAAAGTTGTTCTTTTTTTATAAAATTAAAGAGAGACTGAGCCAGAGAATGTGGTCTACTTCTGAAAACAATATGTTGAAAGGGGAGAGAAAAATCATGACTTATTCTAGAAACTTCCACATATCTAATAATGCTTGGAAATTTTTAAAAACATATTTTGTTTATCCACACGATAAACAATACATAATGTTCATGCCGATGTCGATTACATGCATGTGCTATATACTACTCAACTGTTGCTAGGAATATACGAAACAATTACATGTTAAATCCGTGCAGCAGGTATCTGGGTGTAAACAAAGCGCTGTTCTGTTCTGGTGACCAATAAAATTATGCAGTTTGGATTGTCCAGGGCAGTACCTTTCCGGGGGGGGGGGGGGGGGGGGGGGGGGGCAGTTGCCCCCTGAGAATCTCACTTTTTTTTAACTCCAGAAAATAGCATACACATCTCAGGGTTTAATTTATATAGTGTTTCATTTGTTTATAAAAAGTAGTGCCCCCCCCCCCCCCCAGATTTTGATCAGAGTACCGCCCTGATGTCCCATTTATCACCACAGTAATGCATGACCACAATTAGGTATGACACTCAACGATCACAATAAATGTTGTTGCTTTATTTGACATATGTGATCCCTAGCGAACGTTAGGTAGTATATACATGCATGTGATCTATATTCGAGGTAGGAGATAAACGTCACTCGCACAAACTGATTCAAAACCTATTGTATAATTCAATATAACAAGGTAATCTAGCCTATATGTTAAAGTTTACACATAAACCTAACTTTAAATGGACCTTTCCACTTTTAAAACGAAGCACGATTCAAAATGTAATGGTCGGGTAGTAGTTAAAACCTAAAACCTATTTTAACATCATGACCATGTATTAAAACCTTTTACAAACGTTCCAGGCCTCTGAAGTGTAAGGCCACAGACAGCTGAACGATTTCGTCTAAACTCCAGACTAGGTCACCAATTATGTATAATGAATATATGTTTAGTAACAGACCTAGTGGCTCATTTACATAAGCAATATTTGTACTAAGAAATCTTTTCGAACCTTAAATTTTAAAAAGTAAACAGAATAACAGTCCTATAAATGAACTCCCTAGTAGATCACCATTTATGCATAATTTATATCTGTTTAGAACTAGTGGCTTTAATACTGACACAAGCACGATTTGTAGTAAGAAATCTTTCGAATCTTAAATTTTAAAAAGGTAAACTGAATAACAGTCCTATAAATGAACCAGACTGTAACTGAATGATATATAAATAAATGAATACCCACACACACGTATACTGTCCGACGACTTGTAAACAAGTGATTTGCATGCGATATTATCCAACTGATTTATAGCCTTCCTTATAACAGAAATGAGCTGTTTTTCATAAACGACGAGTGTAAATGACTGACTAAAATGTAAACACTTGACTAGAATATACACAGATGACAAGAATATAAATAGATGTTTAGAATGTAAACAAATATCTAGAATGTAAACGACTGTACAACAAGTAAACAACCGATTAATGACCATGTATATATACTATATTTAAATGTATGGACTCTGTAACGCTCATGGAACTATTTTAATACTGTATCATGTATGGCTTTATGAAAACAGAATAATGTATCTTTGAACAGCAGTATGTCTGAAGCTATGTATGGATTATGTGTACAACGTAGGTCTTATTACAAATAAATACATTAAAATAATAATGTAATAGAATGCTGAAAACTATTGTTACTGTTAACAAAAATAAAATGGGAGTCTTATTGTAATATTAGATCTTAAAACATTAATTGTTTTTTTAATGATTCATGTACAGGTGAATAAAAAAAAACCCCTAAATTTGGTGACACTGATGAAAATAATTAACAATATTTATTGATACAACAGTCACTCCGTTTTTTCATTATCATCAGTCAACTTCGCTTTTTCGTCCGTCTTTTCGACCTTCTCCTCCACCTGCGTGTCGTTTAGCTCGACCAATTCGGTTTTGTTGGCATCTTCCACCACGACAATCGGAGCACCGTCGTCTTCCGGAAGTGGCTTCTTCTTGCTGCGGAGTAGGCATTTCTTCGCTATGTCAATAGTGGCCCCAGCAGAGAAGACATATTCGTACAAGACTCCGGCCACCATTCCTCCTACGATCGGACCCACCCAGTAGACCTACAAAACAGAATCGGGTGAAACAAATAAAGAGCTTGGAAAATAGTGTTTGTCGTCCAGGGCCCCGTTCCACGAAGCGATCTTAACACTATGTTCACCTTTAAGTACATATTATGGTAGTTATGCACTTGCGACGATCTTTGTGCTAAAAACACCAACAAAAAACCCAACAAAAAAAGACAAACAAAAACACAAAACCCCCCACAACAACAAACAAACAAAAACAAAAAACCAACCCCAAACCCAACAACACAAACAGACAATGGGATATGTTATACTGACCTATTTTTGATGATATCCTATAAAAATAATTTTTCACTATTTATAATGGAACATAGCACATTATTATCGACACTAACCAAAATGTAATTAGTATGTTTTAGGGAATATTTCTAGTATAAATGGATACTCCATTCCCGATACAATAGCATCCCATACGATGCCATTTAACACAATATTATTTCTACTAACTAAATCCGCATGACTCCTAAAGTTTGGTTCAAGATTTTCGAGTTTGGTAGAATTTCTTTTTTTCTTTTGCTTTTAACCCTAATGGACGCTTTCTAACCTGAGCGTGGTACTTGATGCCAAG
Organism: Gigantopelta aegis; assembly: GCF_016097555.1. Lineage (NCBI taxonomy): Eukaryota > Metazoa > Mollusca > Gastropoda > Neomphalida > Peltospiridae > Gigantopelta > Gigantopelta aegis. Next base: position 57,324,007 of record NC_054712.1, on the reverse strand, counting down.
CCACGTGTCCGTCAGAAAAGACCTTTGGCGTAAACTGGGTCCGATCTAATCGCTTTATTAGCCTCGTCCCAACGACATACACTCACCAACAGATTACACAGAACCGCGATACCGCCATATATAATGGCACCCTGGAACACGTGTGTTTTTATTGAAGCACTATTCAGGAAACGGAGCATTTCGGATGTTACAAATGGCGAACCGGTGTTTACCTTTTCGATGTTATCGCATAAATACTTGACCGTGATAAACGGTTTTCAGTAGCATCGATAGATTTGTACCTGTAGCATACTGACATTTAGTTTTCTCAACCCAATGACATTTATTGATCCATGCCCACCCCATCCCCGTTTCGTGGTCTTTACATGATCCAGAGTCCCTGACCTTTAAGCCAGGTATACATACGATTTTATTTGTAAACTAGGTCAATTTTGTAATCCAACTTTTCTCTAACTACACTGCTGAAAAATGGACAGTTAAGTTAGTAAAGTTTTGTTTGTTTAACGACACCACTAGAACACATTGTTTAATTAATTATAGGCTATTGGATGTCAAACATCTGGTGATTCTGACACGTAATTATCAGAGGAAGCCCGCTACATTTTTCCTAATGCAGCAAGGGATCTTTTATAAAGACTCCCCCAGACAAGGAAGCACATACCACGACCTTTGACCAGTTGTGGTGCCCTGGTTAAGTAAGTAAAGAAAATGGACGGCTTTTGTCAAGCCACATGCTACGTTAGAGTTCAGACGGAGGTAGCCAAGACAGTTACCTATGGACCCAATCTAATATTCTTTGTTGTTTGTTTTAAACTTATATTCATGCTTAATATCCGCTTAAGGTTCAAGCACGCTGTCCTGGGAACACATTTCTGCTATTTCAAACTACCCTAGGGTCAGTGACTTTAATTAAATAAAATTGTTTTCGAAGTACCGAAACTGGATTTTCTCTTCAAGGCCTTGGATGTAATATTTAAACATACTGTCAACTGGCAGGATTCGAACCCACTGCACCGATTCGAGTTGCAGTTGACAGTCCGCGAACTTAACGACACGACCAACCAGGTCTTATATCTAGATATACAGGGCTTCTGAACTCTGATGGTACGCATTTAATGTTTTGCATTTACCATAGTTTGAAACCCAACAGCCGATTTATTTGTTATGCTAGGGTGTCTTTAAACATGTATTCTATTCTTTTGTGTTCTATTGTAATGGTATGTATCTTCAATTGGAAGATTTATATTATCCTCGTGGTATTTAAAGGCATATTGTCACAGACCACTGAACTATTTAATGGTCTAACAAAGTATTACCTGAACAAATATAATTTGATTTGTCCCTAAATGTAATGTATTCAACCATCTTCATAACCACCATACTCCATTCATTAATGACATTTTGTAAAAATAATTCAATTATGGCAATGGTCCATAATTCAAAAACTAAAATTGCCGAGAGGGATGACGTGATTTCAGTCCATCATGGTTCACTTAAGGTGATGCGATTGCTAGATTTGGTTTCCAACAATTACTGTAATTTTTATTTATTATCCATTTTTAAAGAAATAAGGTATTTAAATCTGTGACAGTGTGCCTTTAACGTATATATGTTGATTACTACTATACTGTATACAGGCGACAGGAATAAACCCGGCACACTAAGCGACAACACAAGGGCCATGTTGTCTAGAACGTCTTCATAGCTTTTACATACTGCTGGTCCCTCACATTTCTTAAACAGCTATTAATATAACTTCAGACGCCCGTGGTCAAACATATGTACAACTTCAGGATTTAACCTGTAGAAAAAGACCTTGCGCACCATTCAGATAAATAAACTATTTCAAACAGACGTGGGTCAAGCGCCGTCTGCGATTCTCCGATCAGTCATTTTAACGCCGTGGGTCGCGCATTGAATAGCCAAATTGTCATTTGTGGAGCTCCATAAGTGCCTCGCATGTCTGGCTTCTGCCAGTGTGTGTCTGTCAAGATATTCCATATGGTGTGATACGGTGTAAGTCGGGATCCCGGAGGCATCTACATGTATGGTATTCCAGAGTTCAAAGAGTAGACATTAATGGCAAAGTCAAAAGTTTCAAAAGTAGCATCTGGATAACAAGATAGCCATGTTTTGGGGTGACAATTTTCAGCTGTTTTTTAAGGATATATTGTTGCTTTTATATTGGAAGACATAAAAGTACACACACACAGAGAGAGAGAGAGAGAGAGAGAGAGAGAGAGAGAGAGAGAGAGAGAGAGAGAGAGAGAGAGAGAGAGAGAGAGAGAGAGAGAGAGAGAGAGAGGCGCACGCGCACACACACACACACAACGGGTCCTTACGGGCCTTCAATTATGTTTTATTGCCTGAAATTCAGAAATTCCATACTCTGTCTATATTTCCTTTTATGAAGGTTTGAGCCTTTAGATTATAATATATTTTTGTTAATCAGCCTGATAATGTAGTTAAATAAATAAATAAATAAAATCAAAGAAGAAAAAATATGGAATCAGTTATTCGGATGTAGAATAAATTGAACTCTAAAATGGTTGCCATGGATCCACATATTTATTCCGAGGCTGGACGAAATGTGCCCAATGAAGGTAAGAGTTTGTGATGAGTCTGTTTTGAAGGGTCAAATGCGATTGGCTGCAGCAAGATTAGTCTAGCCATCTGCAGTTGGTGTTTCTAAACAATGCACCGGAGTCGTCTGCTACCATAAACAGTGACTTCCGGCACTCCAGTCGTTTCTTGAACGCTATCACTTTGTTTATAACATACAGTTATAAATCAATTATTTTGTCAAATGGATGTCTCAAATGACCGTGGCTAAATGAAATCTCAATGGTAATAATAGGGCCTTCTCCATGAATGGTACGTATGTGGGGTGTGTGGAGTGTGTGTGTGTGTGGGGGGGGGGGGGGGGGGGGTTGCAAGGCTGAAAAACACTGGTCCACGACTGATAATTATGTGGGGGTGGAAGATATTGTAAGATTGAAAAACACTGCTCCATCAATTGAGAATTGTGCGTGTTTGTGTGTGTGTGTAGGGGGGGGGGGGATTGATTGAAGAACATTTCTGCACGAATGTTAAATGTGTATGGCGGGGTGGGGTGGGGTGGGGGTGTTGTGGAAATAGCAAGGTTGGAAAATAAAACAAGTTTCATGCTTGTTGTTAGACACACACCCCCCCCCCCCCCCCCCCCCGGTGTTAAGACTTTCAAGACGACAAGAATTCTAACAATGGACCGTTTTATTCTTGAGATGATTCGTGTTAGTGGACCGCTTGATGCGTGGTCGGTCTGGGATCGATCACCGTCAGTGGACACATTGGGCTATTTCTCGTTTCAGCCAGTGCACCACGACTGGTATATCAAAGGCCGTGGTATGTGCTATTCTGTGTGGGATGGTGCTTATAAAAGATCGCTTGCTACTAATGGAAAAAATTTAGCGGGTTTCCTCTCTAAGACTGTAAGTCAAAGTTACCAACTCTTTGACATCCAATAGCCGATGATTAATACATCAATATGCTCTAGTGGCGTCGTTAAACAAAACAAACTTTTAAACACGCTTTTTTTAAATTACCAAATGTTTGACATCCAATAGCCGATGATTAATAAATAAATGTGCTCTAGTGGTGTCTTTAAACAAAACCAACTTTAACTTTGTTTAGGAGTTGAAAAAAAATGGATAAAGGAAAAACAATTATAAACTAAAATATTTTTCTGGTGATGTGGTTAGAATGGGGTGGCAACTGCAAAATAAGCAACACTGGACGCTTTCACCCAGGCAGCGGCCTAGCGAGTATGCCAACACGCTGATAGTATGGATTTCTACACCCATATAGATAGCGTATACTTTTCACAGTCCGCTTATTAAAAACACGCTCACGTGGTTTAGGATTTAATCCATTCCACACATTCGGTGACCTAGTGAAGACATTTCCTAAAACAACACCTCTCCCGTGTTGATCCTGTGGATGTGAGTGACATTATATACTTGACACTATCTACGTTTGCAGGAACACAGCCAGGGGAGGGGCGTGTGCTTCGTGGGTCGGGTTTCCAAATGTTTCAAGTATGTGGCGAAATGACAAATATGTATCTTGTAGTAACATTACTCAGAACAATCTTACTCACTGTTGACGATAGATGGGTGCAGCGTGAATTTCTCCATATAATAAAATATGGGAGAAACTGTTATAATGTAGAGAAAGACAGACTGCACATTAACCAACCTTAAAATGGAGATGGACCAAGAGAGAGAGAGAGAGAGAGAGAGAGAGAGAGAGAGAGACATACAGAGAGAGAGACATACAGAGAGAGAGACAGATATACAGAAAGAGGCATACAGACAACGAGAGAGATGGGGGTGGGGGGGGGGGAGGTGCTGGTGTGCGTAGCAACAACCTGTTTACTAGAACACTGTAAATAATAGATTAGTAAGTATAATATACATGGTATTTTCATATAAAAAATAAAATATGGATGCATGAAAGAGAAACGCAGGACCTCGACAGATGAAAGACAGAGAACACATAAAATGTTTTAATTCCAGACACTGACCAGCTGGCCACCACGCACACGGACAGACGGACACACATGCCCGCGTTTTGCCTGTAGAGTTTTCTCCGAAGTGCGCTGTTATCAGATAGTGCTAATAAAGATAGTGATGAAGATAATGATGGGTTTGCATCTCGTGGGAGGTATGATGTTCAAGGGCATCTGTCGTGAAATAAAGATAGGAAAGAATATGTTTCTTATTCACGCAAGATTAATGTATAATTGGTGAGATTTTTTTTTCTTCTTTCAGTTTTTCGTTTTAGATGTACTGTTAGATGTACTTTAAAGACGAGGTCATGGAAAAACAAATCAGATAGCCACACTCGCTCTCATTCAAAAACAAATTCTGTCTGAGATACATACCCACACGTGATTCGCCACTGGGCCTTGCCAACTATTGAGTATATCGCATTCTGGACACAACATTAAACGTTCAACTAGAGCACATTGATTTGTTAACATTTTCATAATTCTGACATGTAACCTTAGAGGAAACCCGCTGATTTTGTTTCCTTTTGCAGGACGGAATCTTTAATACACATTTTCCCCACAGACAAGACAGCGCATATCGCGGTCTTTGATATATAATAATCAGTCGTGGTAGATGGAATGGGAAATATAGATACTAATACATGAGTGGCCGTTAGATACGTTTTTAAACAACGATTTGTAAGATAAATGGTATCTAACCGACACGAATGTATTATTCTATTTCTTACATATCCTCAAAACCCAGGTTTTAAGCAAATTTTAACATCTTTTTCGACAAAACATTATTTACAACCCATTTACTTGTAGCTAACTAACGCGTCACAGACAAATGATTGTCAGATTAACTATATGTCACAGTGTAATTGATTTTAATCGTGTGTTTTTTTTATTGGATGTATGACACTGGTGACCTGGTCATCACCTAGGAGCAGCGAGTCGTATGTCTTGAAATTGTTATCACACGTACGTGTGTAAACAAGTATGTGTTATTAAACATAACGAATGTTGTTCTCACCAGTCAGGTAAATAGTCCACCAAAGTTAATTTCACATTTACTGCTTTGTTTGTTTATTTGTTTGGTTTGTTCTTCCTTGCTAAAATGTTTTTTGTCAGTTTGTTTGTTTGTTGTTGTTCTTTTGTGATGTGGGAGGGGCAAAGTTTGGACAAAGAAGACTTTAAAAATATATATTTATTTAACAACCAACCTAGATAAAAAAAAAATCTTGGATAGCACAATTCCACTTTTTCATTCTTTCCTGGATTCTGCCACTTTTAAAATCATATTATATAATAATCAGTCATTAACATCATCTGCGTTATTAATTTAAACACACGTAGTGCGTTCGCAAATTACAAAGGTCGTGACCGTTGACCTACAATGAGGACTTGGTCGACTTACCCAGTGGTTATCCCAGATTCCCATGATGACAGCTGGGCCGAAACTTCGGGCTGCATTCAAACCGGACATTGTGAAGGGAACCTGCAAAATACAATTGATCATATAAAGATAAAACGATAAAAGCTTTATTGTACATATTTATTTTATATACATAATAAGGACTAATTATTGGCAATATACATGAATGTATAATCATAAACACAGGCTGGATGTTGGTTTTGCATTATAAATATAAACAATTTCTTGCGTACTTATACTTGTAAATAAGTAGGCCTAATTATAGAAACTTAGATATGCATAAAGTTTGACACGTGAAGCATTTATTTCTTGACTATTATATGAGTAATTCAGTGGCAATATAAAGTGCGTTTTCACCGGACCAAGTAAAACGAACTGCAAAATGAAATCTAGTATTATATCTGTATGTTCGTACGTTATATAAGTAGTATGTTTTTGCGTCAAATTCTGTGTGGAGTGTTTACATTCACGTACATTGTAAGTAGTGACATGTTTTGCATCCAATTCCGTTTGTAGAGTGTATATATATGCAAATGTAGGGTCCACTGTTTACGAAAAAACTAAAAAAACACCTTTTTTTTCATTTACTTTTTCTCCGTACATTTTTTTTGTTTTTTTTTTTGCAACTAAATATGCAAAGCAACAGGCATAATTCCAATAATGAATCCACATTTTCAAGTTTCCTAGTGTGTCCTCGTTTACACGAGTGAGAGCGTGCTAAAACCTGTCTTAAGGACTGGCGTAGCCAGGATTTTATATGGGGTGAGACCCATATTGGGGGTGGGTTGGTGAACCAACTATGTATATGTGTATGTATGTAGTACATGTATGTATGTATGTATGTATGTATGTATGATTTTATAAAATTTAATACAATTTAAAAACAAAAAAGTCTGATTGGGGGGCATGGTGCCCGTGAACCCCGCCCGTCCCCCCCCCCCCCCCCCTCCCGACAAAAACACTTTAATCTAAAAAAAAAAGGCCCTTTTTCGTTTGGGGGTGGGGTGCGAGATTTAGCTCAGTGGGTTGAGTGCTCCCTTGAGGTGCTTGCGTCGCAGGATCGAACCACCTGGGTGGATCCATTCAACTGACTGGGTCTTTTATTGTTCCATCCAGTGTACCACAACTGGTCAAAGGCCGTGGTATGTGCTTTCCTGTCTGTGGGCATATAAAAGATCTCTTTGCTGCATTAGGAAAAATGTAGCGGATTTCCTCTGATGACTACGTGTCAGAATTTAAAAATGTTTTGACATCCAATAGCCGATGATTAATTAATCAATATGCTCTAGTGGTGTCGTTGAACAAAACAAACTTTTAACTTTAAACCTTTTTGTTTCGCGCGCGTGTGCGTGCGTGTGCGTGTGTGTGTGTGTGTGTGTGTGTCCTTGCCCGCCACTTAGCACGGCCCTGTTAATAGTAGCATCAAATTAACACACGGTATACTGTTTTAAAAAAAAAAAAAAACTTGACTCGATTAGGACCAAGATCGGGAACAGTTTATGTCACGCGTGCGTTGTCACAATGGTCATACTGTGAAATGGTGGCAGTGAATAATGGTATCTCTATAGCCTAGCTGTTCTCACTCTGTTCTGGCCCAACAACACGGCAGATGTATCTGCAGGAACGCGAATACAGCCAGGGGATGTGGGATCTTATTTCAGCGCAAGACAGTGTCTCATTGTCTGGTAGAACACAATCACTGAAGGAGTTTCTCTCTCTCACTCTCTCTCTCTCTTTGGCTGACGATACAGCACAAGCTATACTGTTCTCTGAAGAACACAACGAGCACAAACTACTGTTCTTTTATTGAAGAACCTGGCAAAAGACAACTGTTCTTTATTCATGACGATCTAAAACAAGACGATGGTTATTCCATTTTGTTCAATTAACATTTCATCAAATTTCTTGTTTACATCAGGTGCTCTTGGTTTTCGTATATTTATTTTGCGCAGACTGATTTCTGTTGATTATTCCGCTAAAACAAAGATGCTTTACTTCACTTTAATACAAACAGGGTTCTCGCGTTTCTGCCCCCCAGCTGCGGTGGTCTCGGGGAGAGTTGGCGGTCAAAGGTCAACATTCCAGCGCTATCTGAAATATTTCAAGCTGACGCGACACTCACCCACTTGGCACCAATGGACGCTAACAGAAGCCCATGATTTTGGTCTCATATAGCAAAACTCATTGCAATTTAAAACCTCGCATAATTTATATCTGTCTAAATAATGTACATACATTAAAATCGGAAGCATGGGCGATAATATTGTACATAACTGTGACCACTGTACCGTTCTAGTGATGATGAACGTTCCGCGAGATTTAATGACTTGATTAGTAGTTAGGGAACCTGTGTCTATTTAACTTTCATGTAAAGTTCCAAGGGAATGTGTGGGAATCTGACAGATATTCTGATTGATGTGTCTCTTGTTTTACGAGGAATGATACGAAAAGGAAGACACCGATGCCACTTAGAATTCATTTGCTACATCTCGTGGGAATAAAACTTAAAACTCAAATTATTTAACTAGATTAGAAAAAAAAAATCCCAGTTAAGGTTTATTGGAAAAAAAAGAGTTGAATTTAACTTTACTATGACGAATATTTACCCCCCACCCCCACCCCCACCCCACAAAAAACACAAAAACCCACCAAAAAAAATAATTTTGTTTTAATAAAAACAAAAAAATAACCACCTAATTAAAAAAGAGCTAGACTATTTGACCCAAAATTATTTACATTACCATGCTTTCCACTGGGTTATATATCTTTCTATCAGTATGTTACCAAAGCACAACTTCACAGTAATAAATATCAAGGCGATCTGCATATAGAAAATGGAGGAGTATGGAATGTTCTTGTAAGTCTGTAGATGAACATTAACACTTCAGCATTTAGATGCGGAATGAAGCAACGTTGTAGAGCGCTCGCCTTAGGCCGAGTTAAGGTGGTTTATTTTGTTTAATGACACAACTAGAATACATTTATTAATAAATCAATTGGAAGTCAAACATTTGGCAGTCTTAGAATAGTCCTAGAGCTCGCTACATATGTTTAAACTGTAAGCAAGGGAAGGTTTACATGCACTTTCCCACAGACAAGAAAGCATATACCACAGTATTGGATATACCAGCCGAGGGGCAGTGGTTGGGACAGGATGGGGTGGGGGTGGATAGCTAATCAGATAATGGTTCCACTGAGCTGGATCGATCCTACGACCCGAGCACCTCAGGCGAGCGCTCTACCGACTGAGAGAGATCCCGACTTCCGTTTATCGAAATCACTCACTGAATCGTTTGTTTGTTGGAAAGGGACAGACTACCAACTGTCACGGCTGATTAGTTGTTAATCTGAGCGCATCAGTATTTCGATAGGCTCAGACTATCAACTGTTACGATAGAGTTGGCCAATTCGAAGGATGTGTTGTAATTTCCCAAGCTCCGGACTTACGACGGGTGCGCTCAGATTAACAACTAATGGGTTATACGACAAGAATCGAGTTGTAAGAGCGCTCAGACTAGTGACTGGATAGTGGTAGAAGTCGTGACAGCAGAAAGTTGGCCAACTTTCTGCTGGCATTTGGTCGGCTGTGCCTAGCATTACAGTTCGGGGGAGGGGCTACTTCAGATGATATATTATAGGCTACTCCCAAATATCACATAGCTGTGTATGAAATACATATAATAATACATGAACTTAAACACTAAATACACAATTATTGTTATATGACACACATAGCCTCACTACTACCCCACCCCACACACCCACCCACACTCCAATATATTACACCGAAACAATTTAGTTCCTGATCGAGAATTGATGGTATCACGAAAACAATTGTATGTATTAACATATTCACGTTTCTTTGTTGTTTACTACGTTACACTAACTTGGGTTACAAACTGATTCCCAGCTGTTACCAATAAAAGCACACAAACAAAAACGAATTATTGCTAATTTGGCGTACAGAAAACAGTAGGGGTGTTGCGAACGAGTTTTTATCACTGGACCATCGGGTGAGATCGTTATGAAAATACGACACGCCGTTTCAAAAACAAACTTTGAGAGAAACAGATACGCTTTGAACAGAAACGTTTTACCAAAACACAACATACATCTACCAATGCTAAATTTCGAACAGGTCAGTAATCAAATGCGTGTGACGAAGTCCTATTTTCTGTACCTAAAATATGGTGTTACATTTCTTAAAACCCCGCCCCAAATTAACACCAGGCTTAAAGGGTCTCCACTTTCTTGAGAACAAAAAAAAATGCACTGGACCACCCAAAATAAACCTCCAAATTTGACCGTATAATCACAAAACCTCGTTGACAATGAAAATTACAGGTGACAACATCAGACATGTATTTGTGGAAAGCGTGAGGTGGCGTGAGTAAATCAGTTTTAGTAATGCTTAAAAGTACTTCTTATCCAATCAGTGCCCCACGACTGGTATATGAAAGGCCTGCCTGTACATATAAAAGATCACTTGCTGCTGATGGGAAACTGTAGCAGGTTTCTTCTAGTAGTTTATTGTCAAAAATTACTAAAATGTTTGAAATCCAGTAGCCGATGATTAATAAATCAATGTGTTCCAGTGGTGTCGTTAAACAGAACAAACGTTTTAATCCTCTTATTTGGCGGTATTTCCTACAACGTTTTTTTTTTTTTTTTTTGGTTCTTATCTCTAATGACGTGAAATTTAGTTTTGAATGTAAAATTGTAAACAATGATACGTTCCGGGTATATAATATAAGTTGTAGAAGCATCACGAGGGGTATATGGCTTTTTATGTACCCGCATAAAAAGCCATATACCCCTCGTGATGCTTCTACAACTTATGTTATCTTGCCTTCGTGTAAAATTCTTTAATCTAATTGCTTGTTTGCCGTTGAACAAATCCCTTATACCCTTGTGGGCGGAGCCAAATTCTCTTATATCCCGTCTATAATTTCCAACAGTTTCCTGCCACCCCAGTTAATGCTAAAGCAATAATTAGATTATAAATAACATTGATAATCAATCAAGTATACAAATTCATTTTATTTTTACTATAAAATACATTATTTCAATACTTTTAAAAGCTGCAATGTTGAACTCGGCCAGCTCTCTTACAGTCAGAGTACTCGGGCTACTATGTGGGCTGTCTGTCCGGGAAAATGGGTTAGTGGTTAGTTGTTAGTGATTAGTGAGAGAGAGACTGTGTGTGTGTGTGTGTGTGTGTGTGTGTGTGAGAGAGAGAGAGAGAGAGAGAGAGAGAGAGAGAGAGAGAGAGAGAGAGAGAGAGAGAGAGAGAGAGAGAGAGAGAGACTTAGTGAGAGAGAACTTGGTGTAGCAGACGCGGATCCAGGGGGGGTCGAGGGGGTCTGGACCCCCCCCCCCCCCCCCGTTCGTGACCAACAAGCAGGATTTTGATAACGGGAATATACTTCAAATCCATCTAAAGCTATCTTCAAATATGAAAATTTCATATCGGGGGGGGGGGGAGGGCCTTCAAAGGCTCAAGACTGGACCCCCCTGCTAAAATTCCTGGATCCGCCCCTGTGTAGTAGCCTTACACTTGCTCACCGAGTCGTTAAAACGTGCTCAGAGTGTGAGCCGATACCTAACAACCTTATGTCCGACAGGCACGGCGGAGCACGGGTGAGGAGGCTGGGGGACTCTAGTCCCCCCCCCCCCCCCCCCCCCCGCAATATTTCTGAATAAAAATATTATTGGTAGTAAATCTTAAGGCAGAGATTAATTTTACTTGAATAATGCAGGAAATTGCATTTCAGGACATCTAGTTTCTTAAACTTTTACGGGGGAGCATACCTGCGTACCCCCTAGAAACTTTGGTTTGTCTGTCAGCCCTCCCAATGTCTACTTGCTTCTGCCGTGCCTGATGCCCGATGGTTTACCCACGGCACCACTGAGGCCGAACTACTCTGTCCCGATTATTTGTTCAATTCCTAGATTTGGGTTTTGGTTAACGACGCACTCAACACATTTTATTTACGGTTATATGGCTTCAGACACAGGGATCTGTTATATGCACCATTGGTTATGGTTAAGAGTTAGTGTCAGTTTTAGACTTCGAATAAACATTTCGGAGAGAAATATCCCAGTGGGCTCATCGACGGGGACGGATCCCATACTGACCGCGCATCAGGTGAACGTTTCGCCAATAGGCTACGTCCCGCCCCTTCCGCCCACCCTTAAAGCTTAATTCGACTAATATAAGAAACGAAATGAAGATATTCACTCTACTTGTACTTGAGAACATGCTTTCTTATTGCTTAGTCCTTTCACTGTGGGGCGGGACGTAGCCCAGTGGTAAAGCGTTCGCTTGATGTACCATCGGTCTGGGATCGATCCCCGTCGATGGGCCCATCGTGCAACTTCTAGTTCCAGCCAGTGCTCCACGACTGGTATATCAAATGCTGTGGTATGTACTGTCCTGTCTGTGGGATGGTTAATATAAAGGATCCCTTGCTGCTAATCGAAAAGAGTAGCCAATGAAGTGGCGACAGCGGGTTTCCTCTCTCAATATATGTATGGTCCTCAGTCATATGTCTGACGCCATATAACCGTAAATAAAATGTGTTGAGTGCGTCGTTAAATAAAACATTTCCTTCCTTCCTTGCCCTGTTGTTATATATAACATGTATTTATTATTAAAATATACTATAAATATATTGTGTTTTTCATATTTTGTTTCTTCTTTCTTTTAAAAAGTTATGCTCTAGCTGATGTTTCTTTGCGCAGTCGCCTTTTTTCCCCCTTCTATCTCTTTTTTAATTTACCTCACTTTAAAATGACCCGTGTTGTGGCACCGTGTAAACGACGGTGTTTGCTTATCATTAAAACAGCAGTGATAAGATATTGAAAACATTTGTGTAAGTAGGCAATTGAATCAGCGAGGTCAAACGAAGTTTAGACGCTGCCGATGAAAAACAAGGTATCTGGAAGAAAAACGAATGTTTGTTTAATGACGCCCTAGTACTCTCCGAACTCCTTAGAAGATTAAATACACCCCTTCCCCCTCCCTCCAGTTGAAAGACTGATGAATATGTTAGGGAGGCCTTATCGACCCCTCCATTTGTTGGCATGCCCTGACGTGTATGTAGAATTAATGACAAGACCGTTTTTCGTAATCAAAACTGAGTTTCTGCACAAGGCAGAGTCAAAAGGGTGTTTTGGCAAAGTTGTGACTGTTTACATGAATCTCTGGTGCCACGTCTATAGTTCTGCTATAGTAAATAAATCAAACTGCACATAACAGAGTTCAGTGAAACAGAGATATGATCAGGGGCCAGTTATTCAAACGTTAGTTAGCTTAACCAATGGATAACAAAAAAAATTAAAACCAAGGACTTGATCAATAAAAATAAAAAATTGAAAACACAATGTTAAAACTTTAGAACAATCAAAGTAAAAACCGTATCCATACATAATCAAATCTAAATTTTATTTTGTATTCGTGCGATAATAATTAAAACAACAAATTTTATACTAACCCAGGGTTAATTTAACTATGTTTTGACCCAGGAGTTCGCGAAACGTGAGCATATGTAATAATGTGTAAAACCAATAACTAACCTTGGCGGCGTAATGGTTAAGCCATTGCCCTCAATAGTTGATAAGGGGCGGGATTTAGCTCAGTCGGTCGAGTGCTCGCTTGAGGTGCTTGCGTCGCAGTATCGAACCACCTCGGTGGATCCATTCAGCTGATTGGTATTGTTTCTCGTCACAACTAGTGCACCACAACTGGTCAAAGGCTGTGGTATGTGCTTTCCTGTCTGTGGGAAGGTGTATATAAAAGATCCCTTGCTGCATTAGGACAAATGTAGCGGGTTTCCTCCAATGGCTACGTGTCAGAATTACCAAATCTTAGCTGATGATTAAGTAACCAATGTGCTCCAGGGGTGTTGTTAAACAAAACAAACTTGAATAGTTGGTAGTTACCGAGATCGCACTGTACTTTTTAAACTAATTTTTAAAAATCTCATTACACACTAAAACGCTCGCTTGATGCGTGGTCGGTTTTGGGCTGTTTCTCGCTCCAGCTAGTGCACCACGATTGGTGCATCAAAGGCCGTGGTATGTGCTATCCTGTCTATGGGATGGTGCATAAAAAAGATCCCTTGCTACTAATAAAAAAGAATAGCCCATGAAACGGCGACATCGGGTTTCTTCCCTCAATATCTGTGTAATCCTTAACCATATGTCTGATGCCATATAACCGTAAATAAAATGTGTTGAATGCGTCGTTAAATAAAACATTATTTTCTTTCATTCATTTAAATATACAGACACTGATATTATAATTGCGAAATCATATTTGGTACGTCATTTTAGTCATTAACATATTCATTAGTTGGAAACATCTTAAAATTTTTAAGTAAAAGTTTCTTTTGTTTAACGAGACTACTAGAGCACATTGATTTATTAATCGCCGGCTATTGGATGTCAACTATTTGGTAAAGTTATGTCGTAGAGAGGAAACTCGCTACATTTTTCTATTAATAGAAAGGGATCTTTTATATACAGCATCCCACAGACAGGATAGCATATACCACGACCTTTGAATATCAATTGCGGAGAACTGGCTGGAACGAGAAATAACTAATGGGGCCCACTGACAGGGATCGATCCTAGAGCGAGCACTTTACCACCGGGCTACGTCCCTCCCCAAAACATCCTACAATGACAGCAAACTCACAACAGCGAACTCATGACGATAGTTTTAATGAACAAATTACAGAGGAATATTTTCCCGCTTCTGTGTTTTAAAATTGAAAATCATATTATATTTGTATGTGACTTCGATTAGCGACTATAACCAAAGAATATGGAAGAATGGCGTGCGAAGGTAAGACAATTATTTTGTTTTATATGATCTATTTTAAATGGTGAAATAATTAAATTATTATCGAGACTGATGATTTTAGTTACACTGGTTTTGTTAGGCATTACGCTTGCTGAACGGAGCTCCCTGTTTTGAAACATAACGGACACACTGATGACCACCATAAAACATGGCTAAATAAGAAATCCCAGATTCACCCCCAAGGTTTCCATTACAACTTGTTGATCCGGAAACGTATAGATACATGTAGTAATACTACGTTGAAAACAGATCGGTAATGACTGGTCCACGCACGTGTGCAAACGTGCAGTTGATTAACTTCAATTATGTAAAGTGGGGTCGAGATTAGCATAAATGTCACCGTGTTTGCAACCGGAAACGGGTCATGCTATCTGCTGTTTAACCTTTGATTAGTCGTCAATTACGTGCCAAAATAAATAGCAAATTACACCCGTGTGCCTTCGCCGTGTCTGTAGAATAACCGTTAGGAATATTAACTCCGTTTAGGGAAACCGTGGGAGGGGCACAAAAAACCGGAAGTATCTGCTTTACGATGACCGCCGTTTCACTGGCAGATGGACGTAAAATTAAACGCTAAATGCGTTTTCGTGTTTAAAATATCAGTTTCTGTATGTTCAGTGTGTTTCTGGTCGTGTTATTGTTTGCAGTGGTTCACATTCCATCTTACTTCCTCATGTCTGTAAGAAATATAATACTTTGTTCGTGTCCGTTTGATACAATTTATCTCACAACTGGTTGTTTATTAAATTTATCCATAGGAATAGGTGTAAAGGCTCCCAATTGTGTAGGGGGGCAGGCTGGCTTTGCCCGATCTAAACGAAAATGCCCGAATCTGGATAACAACATTTATTCATATTAGCATCACTACCAAACAGTTAGGGTTGTAAACGAATCACTGCACATTTTTACATGGATTACAACTAAATTTGAGGGTAGAATGATGGAATGCGTGGTAAAAATGTCTCAAGTTAGCGCATTTTGCCCGATATAGCTGTATGATTTTTGCCCGAATTTGAGGTTTTGCTTTTCCATGTCTCATACGCTTATGGTTGTAAGATAAATGATATCTAACGGTCACTCGTGCAGTATTCCTTATTAACTAGTTAAAAACAGGATCTTCGCAGTGTATTTGAAAGTGAGCGTGCCATGGCCAGTGCATGGACATTGGGATGAGGTTCGTTTGTGTGTGTGGGTGGGGGGATAGAGTTCAGATGTTATGGTATTTCCAGTCTTCTTAGCATAACGGAAAAGTTGGAGGGCCATACAGGATTTATTTTTCCACTCTATAAATAAAGGGCGGGATTTAGCTCAGTCGGATGAGCGCTCGCCTTGGTGCTTGTGTTGCACGATCGAATCACTTCGGTGGATACATCCAAATGATTTTTTTTCCAACCAGTGCACCACAACTGATCAAAGGCCGTGGTATGTGTTGTCCTGTCTGTGGGATGATGTATATAAAAAGATCTCTTGCTGTTAATGGAAAAATGTAGCAAGTTCCTCTGAAGACTACGAGTCAGAATTACCAAATGTTTCACATCAAATAGCCAATGATTAATTAATCAATATGCTCTAGAAACGTTGTTAAACAAAACAAAACAAACTCTATATAAAGATAAAAAATATGGCTTGTGCCTCCACCCATTAGAGGCTGTGGCCCCCATAAATGATTATCTCCCCCTCCCCCTCCCGCCCCCACACACACACTCTAAATATCGTTCCTACTGGCCTGCTAATGTCTTTATTTATTTTGTTTTGAATGTATGTGAACCCCTCGACGCTTTAAACACGCTTGGGCAGTAGCTGTCAGCATATGTACAGCGGTCATGTCAAAGGTCAAGTCATGCCTTATTTAACCTTGAAGTATGGCAGCCGTTTTCGCTAGCTATAAAACTGTCAGCCCATGTATTGACACTGTTGAACAAGCCGTAACGAACTTTGTCAGTACAGTCTAGAACCCGGAGCTTCCCGACAGATATTTATTGTTTTTGATCTTACATTAAGTGGCGAATTCCACTGACGAATAACCCAACAAGTGACAAATGTGGTTAGCACTTCAGAAGCGGAACAGTTGTGTTATTAAAGGGACATTCCTGAGTTTGCTGCAATTTTAAAGATGTTATCGACTAACAGAGACTTTAACGATTGTAATTACATATCAAATATATTTTTATGCATGAAATATTAGTAGCTGTATATTAAACGTGTTTCTTATCGTTCTAATATTTGTACTAGGTTAAATTTCATTTTATTTCCTAAAATATATTTTTTTTACGAAATTATTTGAAGACAAAATCCAGTTTGAATATATAGACATTGATATTCTAAACAAGAAAATATATTTAATATATAAGTTTAAACGTAGAAATATTTAATTTTTCGGAAACATCTTACAATGCAGCAAACTCAGGAATGTCCCTTTAAGAGTAGAAACAGAAAAACCCATGTATGTTGAACTGTACGAAATGAGGGAAAGGCAAGGAAAGTTCGTTTAAAAACACCTTAGCGTATTTTAAACCACGGCCATAAGCGTATGAGACGAGGGCAGGAGAGGTGCACCTGCCACCCACCCAACCCATGCTGGAGTTAATCCTCAAATTCGGGCAAAAACGATATAATAGAGATATTCGGGCAAAATATGCAAGCCTGAAACGTTTTCACCATGTATTTCCATTCTTCTACCCACAATATTGGTTATAATCCATGTACAAATGCGTAGTGATTTGTTTTCAACCCTACATAGCTGTTTTGAAGTATTTTTTGTTTGTTTGTTTTATTCAACGACACAACTAGAGCACATTAATTTAAGCATCGTTATTGGATGCCAAACAACATTTGGTAATTTTGACATATAGTCCATTAGAAGAAAGGGGTATTTTGTATGCACTATACCACAGACATGCTAGCACATACCACGGCTTTTGATATACCAGTCGTGGTGAAATGGCTGGAACGAGAAATAGCACAATGGGCCCACCGATGGAGATCGATCCCAGACCGACCGCCCATCAAGCGACCACTGGGCTACGTCTCGCCCCTAAGGTAATGTCGACACTTAGTCGATATTAGTAAAGCGAGATAACCCACTGCCGCTATAAAGGCTACTCTTTGCGCAAGAGATCTTTTATGTGCATGTTCCCATGGTCGGGACAGTACATACGCAACGTTAATGTATGTACCTGTCGTGGGGAACTGGTTGGAACCAGACAAAAACCGAATCAACTGAGGGAAATCGATTGTGGTACGCTGTATACCACTGAACCCATCCCGTTACGTCCAAATCTGGGAGTTCCCGTTCTAAAGTTTGAGATGCGCCTCAAATATTTACGGTGTAAATGAGTAAAAGTTGGAGACGCAGGGATTGGGATGTGGACCTGGACAGCGAATCAAGTAGAACAATAGGAGGAGCTGCAAGATCGGGAAGAAATGAGATGGAAATCAAAGGGGAAAAAGGAAAGGGGGCAGTGGAGGTAATAATAATAATAATAATAATATTAGTAATAATAAAAAAATAATAATAATAATAAAAAAATAATAATAATAATAATTACGGAGTAAAAGCAGACGCAGCTTAGACTGGTAGTAACATGTTACATTGTTTATTTGTTCAAATATTATTATCTATTTTCAATAATTTAACATGTTTTTCTATAATATAGTTGTTACGTATAATACACTAGAGGTAGAAACCAATACAGAATACAGTAAGAAAACAAAAATGCAAGGAAAGATGATTTTCTGCTAAAAAGAGTGTTTCTAATAAAAAAATGTCTTAAATCCCTTAAATACCATGTGACAGAGTATCCTTCTAGACAATAGAATACGATAGCCTGACCCCCCCCCCCCAAACCCCCCCACCCCCAAATAAAAAAAAACAAAAACATTAGCTACTGGCGTCGGGCTACCGCATTCTATTGTCTACAAGGACACTCTGTCGCATGACATTTAAGGGATTTAAGAATTATTTCATAATCACTTTGGCTAGTGAAAACAATGGTGTGGGGAGATGGAAAAAAGAAGTAGTAAAAACAAGAAAGGTTAAATGTGATACTAATCAGCAGATGACAAAGAATTACTGTTTATTTCGCCGTAAACATAAGAATCACAGCCCAGTTTGTGGCAGTTTAAATGTGAGAAGTCTTTTTTTTTTTATAAGTGTACTGCCTCATATCAATTTTATTGTTGATAACGACGTCGGCTTGGGAATTTGATCTAACAGGAACTTTATACTCTTCAATCTTTCAAACCAAAAGAGCCATATCGAAATAGTGCCATTATAATGATGTTTTGTCTTGTCTCACACACACACACACACACACACACACACACACACACACACACACATACACAAATAGGACACATTCAAACATTATAAAATGTAACATGTTTTGTATCCTTCTCCGTATTTGGAATGGTTATATGCACAGAAGTTTATATCTTTTATCTGATATTTTTAGGCGCCGCAAGATGTCAGACACTGTTAATATATTACGTCGCCGTTTAACAGGGCGCGGGGGGGGGGGGGGGGGGGGGGGGATGCAATTCAATTCAACTTATTTTTTTCGTGCTTATATCCAATTAAGGTTCAAGCACGCTGTCTGTTCAATACAGTGGGTTAGTTGTTAGTGAGAAAGAAGAGGGCGTAGTGGCCTTACACCTACCCATTGAGCCCTTAAGAACTCGCTTTGGGTTGGAGCCGGTACCGGGCTGCGAACCCTGTACCTACCAGCATGTAGTCCGATGTCTTAACCACGACGCCACTGAGGATTTCTCATAAATAGTATAGTATTTTGTCTACGTGGAAAGACATGTGATCACAACACAGCAAATTTCTCTGTCTGTCTCTGTCTCTCTCTCTCTCTCTCTCTCTCTCTCTCTCTCTCTCTCTCTCTCTCTCTCTCTCTCATTTGGTTTACTTTAAAGCAGATTATTATACATACTAATGGATTGTTTTTAACGCAACTCTGATGTAACATACACTCATACCCCATGTGATGACTTAGATATGTTTCAGCGATAATTTAATTACCTGAGCATTTACAAACGTAGTCCGATATATCTACCAACCATCAACTCGGTGTGATCAAATGGCAGCTATATCGGAGTAGTAGTCACAATACCTGCCCCTTCTTCGACACCCTCTCGGAAATCACCGTACAGTATGAGGAAATCACACCTTCTGTAGTTCAGCCATCAGTCAAATATTTGAAGGTTCAATCACGTCTGTCTTGGGCAATTTCTTCAGAATTTATATGGAGGATGTTTCCAAGAGAGAGGGGGCTGGTGGGGGTAATAAGGCTATGGAATCTTAAAATGAACTTAAAATCAAACTTTTAAAGTGCATTCACCGCTAATATACAAGTTCCATTTAATAGTTGCATATACAGTCCCCACCCCCGCTCCCTGAACAAAATCAATGGATCCGCACCTGTACGTTATCGAATTTTATTTGCCGACGGACATGCAGTACTAAAATACCTGGGTCTACTCCAAGAAAAATGGCAAAAATGGCACCATTTGTAATTTTCAGAGGGATGGGGATCGTTGGAGAACAAAGAAAGAAAGAAATGTTTTATTTAACGACGCACTCAAAACATTTTATTTACGGTTATATGGCGTCAGACATATGGTTAAGGACCACACAGTTTGAGAGGAAACCCGCTGTCGTCACTACATGGGCTACTCTTTCCGATTAGCAGCAAGGGATCTTTTATTTGCGCTTCCCACAGGCAGGATAGCACAAACCATGGCCTTTGTTGAACCAGTTATGGATCACTGGTCGGTGCAAGTGGTTTACACCTACCCACTGAGCCTTGCGGAGCATCACTCAGGGTTTGGAGTCGGTATCTGGATTAAAAATCCCATGTCTCGACTGGGATCCGAACCCAGTACCTACCAGCCTGTAGACCGATGGCTTAACCACTACGCCACAGAGGCCGGTCGTTGAAGAACAAATGCCATGACATGCCATGCAACACAAACTATTTCCACTATAAAGAGGTAAACTTACCGCAAACAGGTGACACACGACGACAGCTAGGCCGATGGTGAGAGGGCCGGATCCACGTAAATCTTTTCTCTGTTCGTCGGACGACGCAAACACGGCCAAAACCAGCACGAAGGTGACGATGAGCTCCACTCCGAAACCCTGGGCCGGGGACACCGCCCTGTTGAGCACGGTGGCGCCCAGACTCGCCCTCAGCGCCGCGGGGGTGAGGCCGTAGAGAATGCCCGCACCGAGTATGCCGCCGAGCACCTGCGCCACCATGTACAACAGGCCCCTGACGATGCTCACGTGACGCGTCACCAGCTTCGCCGCCGTCACCGCCGGGTTCAGGTGGCCGCCGCTGATATGGGCGAAACACCACACCATCGTCCCGACGGCCAGGCCGAACGTCAGCGAGATTTGAACCACCGTCGGCTTGTTCGGCAGGTCCCACGGGATCCAGGCCCCGCAGCCGAGGAACACGACCACCAGGGTCCCAAAAGTCTCGGCCGCCAGGGAGCGCCACAGGTTGGGCGACAAGAGATCTTCCATGTTTTCTCGCATGATTCTACTACACATGACCGTAACAGCTACAACACGCCACAGAAGCCGAGCCCCCGGAGTAAGCCATTCTTTTATATATCCCCCGCGTCGCTTCCTCCGCCCCTTATTGGCTGCCAACCGAACCAGCCTGGCGCTCGCAGAGTTATTTAAATGCGGGCAAATGACGCTATGGTTTGACCTTTAGCCTTCAAGATTTCTCTCTCTACTCTCGCTTTTTTATTATTTATTCTTCAGTGCCCTTGTTTGTTTTTTTCGCACACAGTGGCACCGTTGATGATGGTCATCGTTGAGAAATTCCAGCAATATTTGACCCATTTTGTGTGTGTGTGTAATTAGTTTATAGGAGATATGAGCGTACATTTAATGTTAGGAGATTGGTGAGTGAACAGTGTGGTTTGTTTGGTTTCTACACTTGAAGACAACCCAGCACTGTTGCGTTGGAGTCGACTTCTTGCAGAATTAAAAAACAAATTATTTCATGTTTTCTCTCTGCATTTTTTTTTTTTTTTTTTAAATGTCCTTATATTACACTCTACCATGAACCGTTATTTTGCTTATTTATTGCTACCTGGTGTACGTATTATAAAACATGCCAAAATATTTATATTTTATATTATAATATTAGAAGTATTTGACATTTCTAATGTTTTACTTCACAACACATTGGTATGGTGTTTATTTTTGTTAATCTTATAACAAATTTGTACGATACATTTGCATTATAATTTTGGTTATTATCAAAAGAAAACTTATTACAATGATCAATAATGTATCTCTGTACAAAAGTTAATTATAAAATCAACAATTATAATTAAAACAAAGCTGTCAAATGACTACATAGTCATAGGCGTACAGACACCAATATTTGTAGGGGGCAGCCTGATTTTTGCACGAATTAAACGAAAATGCCCCAATCTGGATAACAACGTTTATTCATAACAGCATTACTATATTTTTACCCAGATTACAACTAATATTGTGGGTAGAATGATGGAAATACATGGTGAAAAGATTTCAGACAAGCTGATTTTGCCCGAATATCTCTATCGTTTTCGCCCAAATTTGAGGATTTGCTCCAGTACTAGGGGGCTATCCCCCCCCCCCCGCCCCCCCGTCTCATACCCATATGTACAACTATTGATAAGATAAGACTGAGAGAGAGAGAGAGAGAGAGAGAGAGAGAGAGAGAGAGAGAGAGAGAGAGACTGACAAAGAGAGACAGACCGAGAGACAGACGGACAGACGGAGACACAGAGAGACGGACAGAGAGAGAGAGACAGACAGGCAGGCAGGCAAAAAACCTAGAACGTGTTTGTTAAAGTTTGTTTTTGTGTAAGAATACCACTAGAGCATACTGATTTATTAATCATCGACTATTCGATGTCAAACATTTGGTAATTTTGAAAAGACAGAAACAAATAATATATTTAGTGATGTCTTATACAAAGAAACACTTCTTTTTTTTTAATGTCAAAGTTAAAGAAAAAACTGTCACACATGGAGAAAACACAAAATGTATTTATTGTTACTTTACGTACATTACACAAACATACAAAATATACATAAAAATACATAGGGCATTCATTAAAGAATTATGAGAATGAAGTAGTAACTAATTAAAAAATAATACAAGGTGTACAAGAAACAATAACACTATCGTGTGTGTGTACAATATGATATGAAAGTTAGGCGTTGGCTTTTAAAAGCCTATGTAGAGATAATAAAACTTACGTTGCACAATGACAAATGACACGACGACAATAAACCTTACAGTCTGGACTGTTATCTCATGATTTTGGAGTTTCCATTTTCCCCCTACATTTGGAATAACTGTATGTTTTATATTATTTGTATTCCATAGAAACATAAATCCATTGTTGGCATTTTTTGTCCTTCACAATTTTGGCGTTCATCTTGAATTCAAGATGGCGGCTAAACTAAATCCACATGATTCAATATTTGAACTTGTTTGTATGTTTTATATTCCTCTACCTATCGCTGTATGCTATTAAATTAAAGACATGTGTCTAACAAAATATGCTATTGTTCAAAGTGACAACTAAAAGGAGGAGACCCCATCTGAGGCTAGAACACAACACTCAACACATGACATTGTAGTCCATATTCATGTTAGGTGAATGAATGAATGTTTAACGACACCCCAGCACAAAATTACACATCGACTATGTTAGGTATGCAACGAAGCTAAAAACATTTTAATAAATTACAAAATGTAGCAAAAAAAGAGAGCAAATTACAGACTATTATTTTAAACCTCATATTCTTAAGTTCATAAACTCTATCATACACGCATACAAATCCTGGATTCATAAATAGAGTAAAGTAAACATTTGTGGGTTTTTTCATTTTCATTTCATACACAATTTAAACACGTACAATACACACACACACACACACGTACATTTGGAATGTTATTAATGTATATAAAGTTAACGTTTGTTTTGTTTAACGACACCACTAGAGCACATTGATTTGTTGATTATCGGCTATTGGATGTGAAGCATTTGGTTATTTTGGTATACAACCCGCTATATTATTTTCACTAGTAGCAAGGGATCTTTTATATGCGCCATCCCAGACAGGATAGCACATACCACGGCCAAATGTGGTGAGCTGACTGTTCTTTTGGTCTACAGAGAGGCGCCTCGGATCTTCTGCTCACCAGAATACGTTTCACACCCACGACTTGCCAGACAACATTTTATTATTGGAATCGTTTACCAGTGGTGGTTAAATTTATGTCCGTCTCCTTGGGACACCACCGCTGGATAATCTTGTGGAGGATGCCGATATTGGAGGGCACGACGGCTGGACGGACTGGGGGGGGGGGGCTGTTGGGTGGGGTGGGGGGTGCCACCGGAAGACAGAGTTTAGGCGCTTAGGCGTAGGCGGTTTAGGCCGTAGGGAGAGTTAGGTTTGTCTGGGGGTTAGCCCCCTCGCCCCTTTCTTTTCGCGCCTCCCTCCATCCCTCCCTTTCGGTCACGCTTTAGTTACCGATATGTCCGGTATTCCTCCTTAAATTTAAACAAATGAAATAAACAGAAAACTGTTTATAAATTCCTGTGACCCTTTGAACCCTCAAACCCCCAACCCTCTCCAGATAGGGCTTAAGTTGTAACTTAAATTAAATTCTAGAGACTGTTTATTTTGGATAGCCCGTTCAAAACATGGTGTTAATTATAAAATATTATTATAAATTTATTTTATTTATTATAAATAAGTTTTGTTTTGGCATACACCAAATAAATTTTTATTTTAGTTTTTAAATTTGTCCCCATATTTATTTATTTTTTAGAGTAATTATCTAAATTGCCCCGTTAAATTTTGGGCCCGGAGCAGACCCCTGGCTATCCAGGACTCGGCCCCGGGGCAGACATGTTTAAAGCTCTAGTGGCATGTAAGCATGTTAAAAATGTACCTGACCTGACTTGGAACGAGAAATAGCCCAATGGTCCCAACGACGGGGACCGATCGTAAACCGAACGCTTTACCACTGGGCTACGTCCCGATCCTTATGTTATGCAATATATATATATATATATATATATATATATATATATATATATATATATATATATATGACGTCTTTTGTTAGAACATATATATTTTACATGTTTGAGTCGATATTTGGTTAACTCGATATGTTTATGTGGTCCCCACGATATCGTCACAACAGTGCTCGACTATGAAATATGTTGTGGTTGGGATTTGTTTTTTCATGTAATGTCACAAGAACAAAATCAATCCGTTAGCTTTAAATAGGTGAATTGCGTCCATTTGTGTTTGTCCTACATGTGAAGGATGATGACTATCGCAGATACGAAGTGGATTAACATGGTCCTGCTGGTCAATGATTCTGAAAAAAAGACAGTAGCCTAATCATAACAATAACAACAACAACACTAATAACTATTCGTGGTCTGATGGATTGGATAGATTGGATGAATGAATGGATAGATGAATAGATGGATGGATGGATGGATGGATGGATGGATGTATTTTAATTAACTGGCAGTTCCCAGACCATCACGATGACAGAGAGAGAGAGAGAGAGAGAGAGAGAGAGAGAGAGAGAGAGAGAGAGAGAGAGAGAAGACACCGAGATAATTATATATAGAGAGAGTTAGAGAGACAGGGAGAGAGGGAGAGGATAGGGACGGACGGAGGGATGGAGAATGAGAGGGAGAGACAGATAGACATAGAGAGAGAATTATCTTGTGAATATGCTGAATGAATTGTGCACATTCGGGTTTCCTACCTGCTGTATTAGGATCTCCACAGATCTTGGCTAGTTTTGGCTTGCCCGCCTCAAGGTCCTGTTTCTTTTCACACCCATCGCCGGCCGTCTCAAGACACGAAAACATAGTATTGTACAGGCTAAAATTACACAAATATATATATACAATGTATTTAATGTCATATCTATATCTTTATCATTTAATATCTATGTATGTAATAGTCAAACCTGACACACATACAATATATAGATATTCGTACATCAATACATACATACGCACGCACGCACGCACGCACATACATACACACATACATACTTGAGGTGCTGGCATCGCAGGATCGAACCACCTTAGTGGATCCGTTCAACTAACTTGTTTTTTTCTCAATTCAACCAGTGCACCACAACTGGTCAAAGACCGTGGTATGTGCTATCTTGTCTGTGGGAAAGTGCATAATAAAGATCCCTTGCTACATTAAGAAAATGTAGCGGGGTTCTTCTATTGACTACGAGTCCGAATTACCAATTGTTTGCTATCCAATAGCCGATGATTAATATATCAATCTGCTCTAGTGATGTCGTTAAACAAAACAAACTTTTAGATGCATAGACAGACAGACAGACAGACAGACATATACACACATAAATACATACATACATACATACTGCATACATACATACAAAAATACATACAGACAGACATACGCATGCACGCACGCACGCACGCTCGCGCACATGAAATTTGAGCTAGTAATATTACTCCTTTCAAGAATATGATATATGCGGGGTGTCATAAAACAGTACTTTTCCTTTCACTTCGTGAGAAGCGAGAACAGAGTGAACTCACCGACACAACGCTGGCTTGTCCGCTCGCAGCGCGTTTTGTAGAAACTTCACGTCAAACTGCCCGTCCTTGGAGGGAATCTTCTTAAAGACACAGGCAGTCAAATTACTGCAGGCTTTAGATTGAGCTGGAATGGAGGATAATAACCGATACGTTAGCTACAGGTGGTGAAGGTTGAATATTAGTAATAACCGATACGTTAACTGTTACAGGCGGTGAAGGTTGAATATCGGTAATAACTGATACTTCAGCTGTTAGAGGTGGTGAATGTTGAATGTCAGTAATAACTGATACTTCAGCTGTTAGAGGTGGTGAATGTTGAATATCAGTAATGACCGATACTCCAGCTGTTATAGGCGGTGAATGTTGAATATCAGTAATAACCGATACTCCAGCTGTTACATGTGGTGAATGTTGAATGTCAATAATAACCGACACTTCATCTGTTACAGGTGGTGAAGGTTGAATATCAGTAATAGCCGATACTTCAGCTGTTACAGGTGGTGAAGGTTGAATATCAGTAATAACCGATACTTCAGCTGTTACAGGTGGTGAAAGTTGAATATCAGTAATAATCGATACTTCATCTGTTACAGGTGGTGAAGGTTGAATATCAGTAATAACCGATACTTAAGCTGTTACAGGTGGTTAACGCTGAATATCAGTAATAACCAATACTCCATCTGTTACAGGTGGTGAAGGTTGAATAACTGTAATAGCCGATACTCCAACTGTTACAGGTGGTGAAGGTTGAATATCAATAATAACCGATACTTCAGCTGTTACAGGTGGTGAAGGTTGAATATCAGTAATAATCGATACTTCATCTGTTACAGGTGGTGAAGGTTGAATATTAGTAATAGCCAATACTTCAGCTGTTACAGGTGGTGAAGGTTGAATATCAATAATAACCGATACTTCAGCTGTTAGAGGTGGTGAATGTTGAATATCAGTAATAACCGATACTTCAGCTGTTACAGGTGGTGAATGTTGAATATCAGTAATGACCGATACTCCAGCTGTTACATGTGGTGAATGTTGAATATCAGTAATAACTGATACTTCAGCTGTTAGAGGTGGTGAATGTTGAATATCAGTAATGACCGATACTCCAGCTGTTATAGGCGGTGAATGTTGAATATCAGTAATAACCGATACTCCAGCTGTTACATGTGGTGAATGTTGAATATCAATAATGACCGATACTCCAGCTGTTAGAGGTGGTGAATGTTGAATATCAGTAATGACCGATACTCCAGCTGTTAGAGGTGGTGAATGTTGAATATCAGTAATGACCGATACTCCAGCTGTTACATGTGGTGAATGTTGAATATCAGTAATAACTGATACTTCATCTGTTACAGGTGGTGAAGGTTGAATATCAGTAATAACCGATACTTAAGCTGTTACAGGTGGTTAACGCTGAATATCAGTAATAACCAATACTCCATCTGTTACAGGTGGTGAAGGTGGAATAACTGTAATAGCCGATACTCCAACTGTTACAGGTGGTGAAGGTTGAATATCAATAATAACCGATACTTCAGCTGTTACAGGTGGTGAAGGTTGAATATCAGTAATAATCGATACTTCATCTGTTACAGGTGGTGAAGGTTGAATATTAGTAATAGCCAATACTTCAGCTGTTACAGGTGGTGAAGGTTGAATATCAATAATAACCGATACTTCAGCTGTTACAGGTGGTTAACGGTGAATATCAGTAATAACCGATACTCCAACTGTTACTAGTGGTGAAGGTTAATACAAGATTTACACTATTGAGGCCGGTTAATACAAGATTTACACTATCGATACCGGTTAATACAAGATTTACACTATCGATACCGGTTAATACAACATTTACCCCATCGAAGCCGGTTAATACATGATTTACACTATCGAAGCCGGTTAATACATGATTTACACCACCGAAGCCGGTTAATACATGATTTACACTATCGAAGCCGGTTAATACAAGATTTACACTATTGAGGCCGGTTAATACAAGATTTACACTATTGAGGCCGGTTAATACAAGATTTACACTATCGATACCGGTTAATACAACATTTACCCCATCGAAGCCGGTTAATACATGATTTACACTATCGAAGCCGGTTAATACAAGATTTACACTATCGAGGCCGGTTAATACAAGATTTACACCACCGAAGCCGGTTAATACAAGATTACCACTATCGAAGCCGGTTAATACATGATTTACACTATCGAAGCCAGTTAATACAAGATTTACACTATCGAGGCCGGTTAATACAAGATTTACACCACCGAAGCCGGTTAATACAAGATTTACACTATCGAGGCCAGTTAATACAAGATTTACACTATAGAGGCCGGTTAATACAAGATTACCACTACCGAAGCCGGTTAATACATGATTTACCCCATCGAAGCCGGTCAATACAAGATTTACACTATCGAGGCTGGTTAATATAATATTTACACCACTGAAGCCGGTTAATACATGATTTACACCACCAAAGCTGGTTAGTACAAGATTTATACAAACGAAGCCGGTTAATACATGATTTACACTATGGAGGCCGGTTAATACAAGATTTACACCATCGAAGCCGGTTAATACATGATTTACACTATGGAGGCCAGTTAATACATGATTTACACTACTGAGGCCGGTTAATACAAGATTTACACTATCGAAACTGGTTAATACAAGATTTACACTATCGAAGCCGGTTAATACAAGATTTACGCCATCGAAGCCGGTTAATACAAGATTTACACTATTAAGGCCAGTTAATACAAGATTTACACTATCGAGGCTGGTTAATACAAGATTTATAACACCGAAGCCGGTTAATACATGATTTACACTATTGAGGCCGGTTAATACGAGATTTACACTATCGAGGCCGGTCAATATAAGATTTACACTATCGAGGCCGGTTAATACATGATTTACACTATTGAGGCCGGTTAATACGAGATTTACACTATCGAGGCCGGTCAATATAAGATTTTACAACACCGAAGCCGGTTAATACATGATTT
The DNA here is from genome assembly GCF_016097555.1 of Gigantopelta aegis. NCBI lineage: Eukaryota > Metazoa > Mollusca > Gastropoda > Neomphalida > Peltospiridae > Gigantopelta > Gigantopelta aegis. The sequence goes on along the minus strand of NC_054712.1, from coordinate 57,294,490 downwards.
ACACTATTGAGGCCGGTTAATACAAGATTTACACTATCGAAGCCGGTTAATACAAGATTTACACTATTGAGGCTAGTTAATACAATATTTACACCACCGAAGCCGGTTAATACAAGATTTACACTATCGAAGCCGGTTAATACAAGATTTACACCACCGAAGCCAGTTAACACATGATTTACAACACTGAAGCCGGTCAATACAAGATTTATAACACCGAAGCCGGTTAATACATGATTTACACTATTGAGGCCGGTTAATACGAGATTTACACTATCGAGGCCGGTCAATACAAGATTTACAACACTGAATCCGGTTAATACATAATTTACACTATTGAGGCCAGTTAATACAAGATTTACACTATCGAGGACGGTCAATACAAGATTTACACTATCGAGGCTGGTTAATACAATATTTACCCCATCGAAGCCAGTTAATACATGATTTACACCACCGAAGCCGGTTAATACAAGATGTACACCACCGAAGCCAGTTAATACATGATTTACACTATTGAGGCAGTTAATACAAGATTTACACCACCGAAGCCAGTTAATACATGATTTACACTATTGAGGCAGTTAATACAAGATTTACACTATCGAGGCCGGTCAATACAAGATTTACAACACTGAAGCCGGTTAATACATAATTTACACTATTGAGGCCGGTTAATACAAGATTTACACTATCGAGGACGGTCAATACAAGATTTACACTATCGAGGCTGGTTAATACATAATTTACCCCATCGAAGCCAGTTAATACATGATTTACACCACCGAAGCCGGTTAATACAAGATTTACACCACCGAAGCCAGTTAATAGATGATTTACACTATTGAGGCAGTTAATACAAGATTTACACTATCGAAGCCGGTTAATACAAGATTTACACTATCGAAGCCAGTTAATACAATATTTACACCACCAATTCTGGTTAATACAAGATTTACTCACGTGGATTGCTTGTAGTGGCGTTGGCAAAGAACTGAACGAGTGGATCACTGCACAGAATGTCGAGGATGACCTCCACCTGGGTCATCGCGAACACCAGTTGATTCGTCAGGCTGCAGCTTGTCTGGGCTCTCTTCCAGCAAGACATCACAGGCTTGTAGCTGAAACAGTTCAAGTGTGTCCTGTTTAATGACACCGGCACTAGTGCACATTGATTTATTGGACATAAGGCTGGTAGGTACAGGGTTCGCAGCTCGGTACCGGCTCCCACATGAACATGATAAAAACTCATAACATTAGACATTAGATGTAGAACATAATAAAAACGCATACCGGTAACATTAAATATTAGATATAAAAAGTAATAAAAGCTCATAACATTAGACATGGGATCTGGAACATGATGAACCCTCATATCGTTAGACATTGGATCCAGGACGTGATGCACGCTCATACGATTAGGCATTGGATCTAGAACATGATTAACATTCATAACATAAGACATGGGATCTGGAACATGATTAACATTCATAACCTTAGACATGGGATCTGGAACATGATGAACCCTCATATCATTAGACATTAGATCTAAGACGTGATGCACGCTCATACGATTAGGCATTGGATGTAGAATATGATTAACACTCCTAACGTAAGACATTGGATCTAGAACATGGTTAACACTCATAACATAAGACATTCGATCTAGAACATGGTTAACACTCATAACATAAGACATTGGATCTAGAACATGATTAACACTCATAACATAAGACATTCGATCTAGAACATGATTAACACTCATAACATAAGACATTCGATCTAGAACATGATTAACATTCATAACATCAGACATTCGATCTAGAGCATGATTAACGCTCTAACATAAGACATTGGATCTAGAACATGATTAACATTCATAACATCAGACATTGGATCTAGAACATGATTAACGCTCTAACATAAGACATTGGATCTAGAACATGATTAACAATCATAACATCAGACATTGGATCTAGAACATGATTAACGCTCTAACATAAGACATTGGATCTAGAACATGATTAACATTCATAACATTAGACATTGGATCTAGAACATGATTAACATTCATAATATCATACCTTGGATCTAGAACATGATTAACATTCATAACATCAGACATTGAATCTAGAACATGATTAACACTCATAACATAAGACATTGGATCTAGAACATGATTAACATTCATAGCATCAGGCAATGGATTCAGAACATGATTAACATTCATAACATTAGACATTGGATCTAGAACATGATTAACATTCATAACATTAGACATTGGATCTAGAACATGATTAACATTCATAGCATTAGACATTGGATCTAGAACATGATTAACGCTCTAACATAAGACATTGGATCTAGAACATGATTAACATTCATAACATTAGATATTGGATCTAGAACATGATTAACATTCATAATATCATACCTTGGATCTAGAACATGATTAACATTCATAACATCAGACATTGGATCTAGAACATGATTAACACTCATAACATAAGACATTGGATCTAGAACATGATTAACATTCATAGCATTAGGCAATGGATCCAGAACATGATTAACATTCATAACATTAGACATTGGATCTAGAACATGATTAACATTCATAACATTAGACATTGGATCTAGAACATGATTAACATTCATAACATTAGACATTGGATCTAGAACATGATTAACGCTCTAACATAAGACATTGGATCTAGAACATGATTAACGCTCTAACATAAGACATTGGATCTAGAACATGATTAACATTCATAACATTAGACATTGGATCTAGAACATGATGAACGCTCATATCATAAGACATTGGATCCAGAACATGATGAACGTTCATAACATTAGACATTGGATCTAGAACATGATTAACACTCATAACATAAGACATTGGATCTAGAACATGATTAACGATCAAAATATTAGATCTAGAACATAATGAATGCACACAACAATAGACACTGGATCTAGAACATGATAAACACTGATGGGAAATGGTAAGTGTGTGGCACGGATAGCCACAAGAGACAAGCACCTTCCGCGGTTGGGAAGATAGGACTGGGATGTAGAGGTGGACAGCTGAAGAAGTTGAAAGATAGGAGGAGCTGGCAGATCAGGAAGAAAAGAGATGGGAAGACAAAGGAGAGAAAGAAAAGAGATGGGAAGACAAAGGAGATGGGAAGGCAAAGGAGAGAAAGAAAAGAGATGGGAAGACAAAGGAGAGAAAGAAAAGATGGGAAGGCAAAGGAGAGAAAGAAAAGAGATGGGAAGGCAAAGGAGAGAAAGAAAAGAGATGGGA